>NC_092824.1:59000901-59215901 GCF_023375885.2 Dermacentor andersoni
CGAGTTTAAAGATGATTGTGCTCTGGATCATGCCAATTCACTTAAGCTGTTTCAACTCAATGCCCAGTCAGCTAAGAACAAATCCGCTCAGTTCTAAATGTTGTTCAGCAATCTTGATTTCGCTTTTGAGATCATTATGGTTACAGAGACGTGGTACAACTGAAGAAGCTAATGCATTATATGCTTACCCTCCTACAACACCTATTTGGTGAACCGAACTACCTCTCGTGGAGGAGGCGCGGCAATGATGGTGAAGAAACATCTTGTCTGCGACCAAGTGCCCAATTTTTCTTGCGTGCATGAAGACTATGAAATCATGTGTTTGGCGGTCGACAAAAAACTACTAATCGTAGTATACCGGCCTCCCAGCGGAAATGTGAAAAACTCTTTGCTTTTTCTTGATTCTTTGTTATGTGTAAGCTATGTGTGATCATCGGCGGAGATTTTAACATTAATATGCTTGGAGATCTGCCCGCAAAACGGGAATTTGAACAATTAATTAATGCCTATGGATGCATGAATGTAATTATTAAGCCTACCAGAATTACTCACGCATCTTCTTCGCTGCTTGATATCTTTATAACCAACTTGCATGCATCTAATATGAAGGCTGGAATAATCTACACACATATAAGTGACCACTTCGGTATATATATGTGCTTAGATAAACATACGCGTAAAACGAAACCCACAAAGGAATACTTTCAAAACTTTTCATTAACGAATATGGACATCTTCAAATTACAAATTTCTTGTGTAGAGTGGCGTATTGTGTTGAACGAGACAGATGCTGAAAGTGCATTTATATATTTTTAAGTCTGTTTCTAGATGTATATAATAAATGTTTTCCCAAAAAAGTGTTTTCGAAGCCAAAGAAGATACGCAAGCCATGGATTACAAAACAACTTCTCCGACAGATTGACATTAGAGATAAACTGTATGCAAAATTCATGGCCACACGCGACCGAGATATATTAAAAACATTTAAAGTGTTCCGCAATAAATTAACGAAGGAGATTAGAGCTGCCAGAAATGATTACATTTGCAATTTCTTTCAGAGTTCTGCAGAAAAGACGAACGAAATATGGGAAAAACTAAATGCAGTTCTAAATCGCCACACAAACTTTAGCTTTGTTACAAAGATTGAGCGTAACAATGAAGAGATCGCTGGCGTTTAGCGGAGTTTAGCTTGCAGTCGTAATATCGGTAAAACGTGGAACTTGGTTAACACTCTAATAGGGAGACCTGCAAAAAAGGGTATTGACAATAGCCATGCGGACGTCTTTCTCGAGTCACCTGCTGTTCAGATGGCGAATGATTTTAACAAACACTTTATCGAATCAGTAAACAAAATCATAAGTGGGTGCATTCCGGCAAATCTCCGAAACAATGTTACGTTCTCTAACATTCATTCTGCTTTTCTGCCTACTGTTGATGAAGCAGAATTGCGGGATATTATACGATCCATGAGTTAAACAAGATCTCCAGGTTTTGATAAAATTAGGATAAGGGATATAGCTGCGAATTTCGATGTGCTCAAACCAACACAACTTTACATCCTAAATAAAACATTAAACATTCCTGTTGATGCAATAATATCTTTTGTTCATTTTTTGTAATATCATTTTCTTTCAGTGCATAACCGTCAGGTGTTATGCCACGAAATAGGCACCCAGATTTTCATGCCTAACATCGTCACAATCGTGCAGACACGCTACAAGAGCAATATCGCGATCAACCCATACAGCATCACCTATGTAGACAGACCTGCGCAACTCGGTCGGCAAGTCCACATGGTCAGAGTGGTCGACCACACCTTGCAAGAGCTAGTGTAGGCCCCGTTTAATCTAACCTCCATTAGTCAAACTGAAGATCCGGCCATTTACCTTGCCATCACTTGTAGACCAAACAGAGAACACGTATCTGTGAACACGTCACCGTGATGTCTGATTCCCAAGATTCTTATCACATTTTCATACGAGGCCGACACGGCAATGTAGTGAATCGCATCCTTTGCCATGCTATCATAATACCATCCAGGATCGGCATCCTACGAACCCAAGGCCACGACTCCCTCCACGGAAACCAGCGACCCCACGTGGTCGCCCGAGCCTATATCATCCGGGCGCCACGCCAAATAGATCATGACCCCGAAGTCGAGTCAATCCACCGTCCTTATCACACCCTACTTCAGCACAATTGACTGTACCGCCGTCTTTACCTCCTCCTAACGAAACCTTCACGAGAGGAGCAGCTATTTCGTGGCGGAAGCGACAGGCCTTGCCGCTTACACCTTAGCCAATGCCATAGCTACCCTACCCTCTACTCCTACATACGTCCACACAGCAGCGAGTACGCAACTTTTATCACTCCACCAAGGCATGCTCATATAAGCCCACCATTGCTGCATTTCAAATCCTACCCTCGAAAAGTGGGACGCGATGCTGTTCCGTTGGAACTCGCGTGACCACCAAAAGGTAGTGTGGCGGGCCCAGCGGGTAGCCAAGTCGGTGATGAAACTGCGCTAGGAGGCCCCAGCACTGCAATAGATCGGAAGCAACATGAAGGTGGCGCGCGCCTCCTTGATTTTTCCTAAAGGGACTCTGAACACTGTGAAGGGGCTCTTGCTCTTGGTGAAATAACATAGCCCGAGTTTTGTGTTTCAATCACTGAGCACTGTAAATTTCCGTCGCTTCTTTTCTATTGTCTGACATTAATAAAGGAGCCTTTCATGCGCAAGAGCTTCGTATCCGGTGATGATCGCTTGTGTTCTCCTCCAGCGCGGCAACGACTCCTGACCTTGCGCTACGAAGGCGAACACTCCGATTTGCAGTCACTATTTTGGCGTCTTATAAGTGCACCAGTCTCCCTTTTAGGGTATGTTTCCCTTCCTCGCGCTTACTATCCCTGCTAGTGTCCTGTACATAACTGTTTGCCGTGCATCACAGGCGAACGCAAACGCTCCGGCGTGCTCTCACTTGTCACCACCGACGGCTCCTGTCGCGTTAAGCTGGGCGAAATGGACCATGACTGAAGGTTGGGCTACATTCTAAGGCATTGATAATTGCGAAGCGCTGCAATGATAAATATAATTACAATGGGCACAGAACTGGAACTTGCGGACACATGTGTTATCGGCAAAGCAGCTCAAGAGCCAAAAAACGAAATGGTGACACCTTCTCCTTTTTTGTCCATGATTTAAGAGCGCAGGTCTTAAGCACCCGTTCCTGCATTGAGCATCGGCGTAACCGAGCCATCGAGCACAGTGAAGGATGAAAAAGCTAAGGCAGAGCACTGGCGGGGGCATGAAAGACGGCGATCTTGAAGAGAGCGCGAGGAGGAAAGCAGAGAAGGAGGGTGTTGGGGGACCATGAGTGGAAAACGGAGGAGGAAGAGGATATGGTTAAATCGTGAGGACGAAAACGTAGTACCGCCCAAGATGGGCTTCGCGGCGACGACCGCGACAAGATGGCACCACAGTAGCGCGCCGTCTTCCGTTCACCGATGGCATGCGGAGTGTGCGCTCACCGATACCACAAATGGAAGCAAAAGCCCTGCATGAGCGGAGGTTTTTCTGCGGCGGCTGCTTGGAGTCGCGCCCATGCATCAACCACACTCTGTCTCGCGCGATCTTCCGAGTAGCTAGAGTTCCCTGTGCCTTATACAGTGACTCTACGATTAGCCAGACAGTAGCGCCACACTTCGCTATATTTGCAACGTGCCGCACGAGACCATTTACCCGCGCTGAATGAAAACATGAATGGACTTCGCATTAGAGAGTAGTGCAATCAACGGCGATTTTTTGACTCCGGAAAGAAACCGTACAGCCTGCGTCGAAGCAGAAGGTGGTAGAATGTCTCGCACCGTGTTCGTAGCGTTAAAATGCGAGCAAAGGACTGTCCAATGAAAGCCAACCGCAACGGGGGGGGGGGGGGGGGGGGGCAGCTTAACACAGCTTCCCACAGCGTTAGCTGCCACAAGGCGAGCAAGAGACAAACTGGCACGCTGCTGCTCGTTGCTCGTGACGCAAGGAAAAAATCATTAATTCAAGTGGCTGAACGGAAACTAGGGTGCACACAAGTGCTCTGGCTCGTGCAATGTGGGACTTGACGTATATGTGCGAGTCGTACCAAAAAATGTAACACAGTCAATCGCCTTTATAACGAAGTGCTTGGAGCCTCCGAAATCCTTCGCTATACAGGTCTTTCATTGTAAAGGTCGTGCAGCACGCAACGCACAAACACACAACAAAAAATGACCAACCCTTCCCCTACCGGGAAAGGGGGGCAAGCGAAGCTTGTCCTGCGTGCACCTGACCTTCATCACGGTCAAGTAAGCCACAGGTAACGGTGCCGGATTGCTTCGGCTTTTCGCTCCGTCAGCTAGCGATCTTATTCTCGTTGCTGTCGAGCTGCCTAGTGTCGCACGGCTCTGACGGCTGTATCGGCGCACGGATGGCGAGCCATTTAGCGGGCGTGTTCTCGCCGCCGCTCGTCAAACGCTGCACCTTCCTCGGAGGAACCCACAATGAATCGCCGGCACATACGTTTTCCCAGACTAAACTGAGCGGAAACGAAGCCAGCGCAGTGCGCGCGAAACCCTTTCCTTCCATTTCCCTCCCCGGCTAAAGCTAAACCGCTTTGACTGTCTGCGCGCCTGCGGTGCGATCTTGTACGCGTTCCAAAATTGAACGGAGGCGGTCCGTTCCACCGAGCCCTACACGATTGGTCAATTTGAACCGTGACGAACGCCATGACGTCAATTGTGACGTGATATCTGCTGTCAATCATTCCGTGTCGTCTGCTATCGGACGAACGCAACGGAACGGACCGCCTCCGTTCGATTTTGGAACGCGCACATGATCGCACCGCTAGTGTCTATGCAGTTCGAATCCTTCCTAATGGCTTACACTCAATGCCAAATCATCAAACCGCCCTTTCCTGCAGCTTCTCTGCTCTCGGAATGAATGTGTGGATTTGATGGCGGAAAGCCAGGCGTGACCAAAGAGCACCATGTCAGTTGCTGTGGGAACAACTGGGTTTTTTGCTTGAACACAACACCACCTAAATTTGAGAGCCAATACAGGCTTCGCTTGAAAACAGGGACAGAGTTCTTAACTCGTTGTACAGGTCACTGTATTCTAGAGGCGTTTATTATAGCCATGGCACCACCATGACGAATAACGGGTTCGTAGTTTCAATGGAGCCGAATAGTGCATGCACAAGCGTACGTGTCATCGCTCATAACCACTACAGTCACTAACCAATATTGGATGTCTTCGGGCGAGTACTTCGGCATTTTCTGATTGCTGTGAAAAATCTGTGCAGTCTTCGTAATTCTTTCGGTAGCGGCAAAAGCCTTTTAGCTGAATGTCTCCCAAGCAAAGTTCTCAAACAGCAGAAACCCGATATTAAGGATCATATTTGAAAAGAAGGCACTTTCTGAGAGCCCCCAAATAAAAGTAACAACGTCGACGCCGACCCTCACTTGCAAGGAAAAAAAACTTAAGCCGAGACCACACGTACTTGCGGACCCGCGCAAGCTCGGGTCCGCGCGCCTATTGCCTGCCGCGACTCGCGAGTAATGAAGGTTTGGATCCACAAAGGCCTGCGACAGTGCGCGCTCACTGGGCTGACTCACAGACGCCCTTGGCAGGCGCGGCTTTTCACTTTTTATCGACAGTATTTCAAAATGCTTCAACATTTATAAACATAATCGTTTCATTTTCAATGCTGCATTTTCAACGCAAAAAGGAAAGAAGAATCATTTTCTTGCATGGTAAATCTGCTTCACTGATAGTTGAACGTTCTACGATGTAGCTGCGTAGCCAGGCGCGCCGACGCGAGGCAACCCAAGCGCGCGACAACAGAGAGGAGCAGTTCCCCAAGATGGCGCCGCGTTTCGACGCGTACGGGAATAGGCATAGTAGAACTCTTGTTTGTCAGCGATTGTGAGGCAAATGGGGTGCACGTGTTTCGTGATGTCTGTTCAAGGGGTAGGCGTAACTGAAGCAGCATGTTCACAAGTGTCAGTGATATCCATAAATAATACCGCCGTTTCTCCCATGCGAGATAGCAGCCAGTGAATGAGGCGATCAAGGAGCGATTGACTGTTCGATGCGCGGTGCAGACGCTTACTATAATATTCTACTCGAAGGTCTGCTCACAGCCTCAGGGGTGACTCATGCGCTTCAATGAGTATTGCAACAGATTGCGCTTCACGAGGAAATCCAAGGAATAGCCCAAGGGCAACGCGATGAACTCGTTCCAGTTGGACCATCAAACTAGGTAGTACGATCAGGACTGGTAACGTATACATCACGCCTGAGAGTAAAGGTGACTGGTGCACCTGGAGATCCGTTGTTTGGTCGCAGCCAGCGCCTCCAGCAGTCATGGCGGCCGCATACTCAAGGAGGCAGTCAGATTTTCAGTCAGTCAGTCAACAGGATGCCAAGGGATGCGATTATCCACAATTAACCGCAAATACTGGTGTTGTCGCACCCAACTTATAGGCATTTTGTAAAGGTGCAGTCGGCTCACTGTTCGACAAGCCCGTTGTTAGAGTGATATGCTATTGAAGCCGGCTTAGCAGGTGATATGTGCAGACCGACTTCACCCAAATACTCCGAAGTCACGTTTAGAGCTTTTGGCAAGCCTGCGCGAAGCCGCGGACCAAGGTGCGAAGGATGGCTAATGCGAATAGCAATGTCATCTGCGTAGACAGCAATGCTCACAGGGAAGTATGCAAATATGGTGTTAAACAAAACCGGCGATAAAACGCTGCCCGGTGGGACACAGCACTTGACGCTTCGGGATTCACTAGTTATTCCTTGGACATGCACTTTTATCCTGCGCTCCGATAGAAAATTGTGCACAAAGGGGAGCAGACGACCCCAAATTTCTGACGTTATAAGAGCCAAAACAATCGCCTTACGGGGAACTGAGTCGAAAGCTTGCTTTCTCTCTAGGAAAAGTATGGAGGGGGAATGCATGTTTGCTCTTGCAAATTCAAGCGGTGAGACGTTTTGCGTGCTCCGTCCGCTTCAACGCCAGCAGAAAGTCCGGCCACCCCGACTTAAACCACTTCAGCAGGTATCACAGAACCGTATACCACGTAGCAGACGCCCGTAATAATAAATAGACTGCACGAGCGCGTGAACTAACGACAGAAACTACTGCCGCGCGTATACCTGCCATGCAAGACGGAGTGCTCGCCCAAGCCAGCACGCCGACTGCCCATAGAACGCGCCACTGCATAGCAATATGGTGGCGCCCATGGAAAAACGATGTATACGCGGTTGGTATTGGTAGTTGCGGTCGGCTATGCTGCGTAGATAGAGCGGCCGCCGGAGGGCGCCGCCACGAGTCCACTAGCTAAGCGCACGGCCGCTCGTGGAGGGCAACCCCGTTTGGCTTACGCTTAGCACGTCATAAGCTCCAGAATCGGAAGTCGTGGCGTCTACTTTAACGCGCGAACTAAAACTTGAGGTGCGCGCTACGCTGACATTTAGAAGGTTGAGCGTTGTGGACACGCCCCGCTCCACCGTAGCCTTCGCAGTGCATGGCATTGAAGAAGGAACGGGAGCACAGCGGAGGCCGTGTTTAATTACCACTACCTCTGCTTCTGCTGACCAAACTGAAGTACTTTTTTGCGAAGTATTTCCTAAATAGCCTACTTCCATTTTTAGTGATTTCCTTCACTCCGATAAGAAGTGGTTGAGGAGCACTTTGATAAACATTTTCCTCCTCCTCCTCCTCTGAGAATCTCGTATTGGTACACTATGGTCGAGTTCCTTTTTCATGGCGCGCTTGCAACCGTCTCACTTTCATCTATTTCGTTCACAGAAACAGTTCAAAATTGAAATGGGGCACTAGATTTTCTATAAGCACTTTCCAATCTTTCTAAAGCGACCAAGTGATTCTCATTACTTCCGAGTTCCAAGGAGCACATCTGTAGCAGCCAACGACGTCGATAGCCGCTTCGCAGGTCGTACCCGAGTGCGAAGGTGGACCTCAAGGAGTCAGCAGGAAGCGAAGTACCTGCACATCGGTCGGCAAGACTTAGAGCGAAGCAAAACCCCACCGCCGTCTTGCACGCTTTACGAGTTCCATCCTACACTGTGATGTTCTGTGTCATCGGTTCGCAGCTAAGCTGCTCTTCGAGATACGTAAAGGGGAAGGAAAGCATGTATGATACATGTGCAGTAAATATTTAGAGCAAATTGTCAAGGGGAGTCACGCAATAAAACAGAATCTTAAACGACAACTAGGCGATCTGATGGCTGTATCTATTGAGCACGTTCACTGTCCTTTGGCCACAGCTTCATGCCTCTGTTTTCGCCACTTATAATTGACGCAACAAAATCCCGTGCTCTTCTCCAGCCATGACGTAGTTCAAGGTGTCAATTGAGTTTGTTAGCAACGCAAATCTCCTCCGTTTGACTTGCAAATGTGTAGGTTATTGGGTGCCACTTGCCGGGCTCTTGCACAAAGAAATATGAGCTCGTCGTGGAGTAACGAGTGGGAACCGCGACGTTCGATGTTTTACCGGAAATAGACGATCACTTTATTTCCTTAACAGGCAAGTAAAAAGTGTGCATACAAATAGACGTTGTTCGGGAAGACTAAGTTGCGTGTGCTGCAGAAACACAAGAACAATTCGGTGTACGCGTAGCACTATACAGCCACGTACTCACGGGTAACGGCTCCATGTAAAGGAATAGAAGCCATTTAAATGCTGTCATCATAGGTGACGTTGCAGTGACCGTGAGAAACACAGTACCTAAAAATGTGAGAAGCGAAACTAACTGTTTGCTGGGCGAACTTGCTCTCGTAAGAACAAGCGACACTCCAAAGCAGAGCGATGGCGGCGGACACTGTCGGGGGTCGCAGAAATCAGATCCGAGGGCCAAGCGCGTCGTCTAATCTTATGTGACTCGTCGAAGGTTCCAACGGAATCGGCGGTGCTTGCGAGCCCTCCAGGAACAGGAACGCTATTCACCTCGCGCACACAATCTGATGACACAAAATTTGGCGACAAGACAGACAACAGATAGAATCAATGATAAGATTCGATAAAGAGGCGAAGCATGCAGGCGCGTCTTTCACTGACTGGTAGCTTTACGTCGTTACCTGGTAAAGAAAGCGGGCCCCCCAAACAAAAGATCATCTAGGATGTGTATCAATATGTGTCGTGTAAGGATTGACATGAGTGCCATGTTTATTTTGGCAGGTTCATATTTTCACTACCCCTATAATGTGCATGCACGCCTCAGGTATAATGGCTTCCCAGGCTCCAAATTTTTTATTTTAATGGTGATGGAGAATTTATGCACCTGAAGTAAAAAGATGTTTTGGACCTTCTTGGACTTCAAATGAAGTTATCTCTCTGTAACTTTTCCTTCCATAAAAATTTTAATTAGTTTACGCGTTTATTACGTCTAACGTATTCCTCAGAGGGAAAGCAAGCATCGCTCTTTTGTTGGTTATCGTCCATGCACAGCTGGTTCTATGTCTTAGACCAGTGAGTGGTGAGGCGAAAACTAGTCGCTTAGTTGACGATTCCTATCTTTCATCGAAATTGGAGCAAAATAGCTTCCGTTTCGCTGACTCCAAACTTCGCACAGATGTCACTGGCATGCACATTAAAAAAATTGATAAAGAGCGTGAAGAAAACAAGACAGGAGAAGAGAAACAGAAAGGAGGAACACTGACTAACAAGTGTGTGTTTATTTCGAAAACATGAATGAAAAAATGAAGAACCCTTGCCCTACCGGTACATGATGGTAAGCTAAGCTTGCCCTGCGTACACCTGACCTACATCACGGTAAATAACCCACAAGTAACGGTGCCTGATTGCTTCGGCCTCCCGCTCCGTCAGCTCGGGTTCTTCTCGTTCCAGACGGATTGTCAAGGCTCGGGCAGCACTAACAGCTGGATTCGCGCGCCGACTGCGGGCACTTTCCCGGACGGATTGTCGCCGCCTCTCGTCGAATGCTGCCAGTTCCTCAGGGGAACGCATAACTTGTGGCCGTCCTATCCATTTACGGAGACTGAACTGAACGGAAATTAAGCCGGCGACGCATGCGCGAGACCCTTGCTGGCCCTTTTCCTCCCCGGCGGAAGCAAAACGGCTCCAATTGGTTGCGTGCATGGCGTGATCGTGCGCCTATATGCAGCTGGAATCCTTGCGACTGATTCACGCTGTGGCGCCGGCACAGCTGTCAGCTCTTCAAAGCGCCCTTTTCCGTGGCTGCTCTGCTCTGGGAGCAACTGCTTTTTTTTTTTTTTTCCGTGTCCACAACGCCACCCAAACTTGTGAGCCCATACAAGGCTCGTTTGAAGAAAGCAACGGTACAGGCACTTAAATATTCAAACACGCCGAAAGATGCTCTCTTCGCAGTGTGACTGTTTACGGCGTCCTCATATATGCGCCTGCTTGCCCTAATGCCCTTAAATTCACGGTCTCTGAGCTGCTGCAAGTGGAGTAAACAAAGGGAGGAATTTCTCGCTCTACATTGCAATCAATGCAGTTGCGCCTTGCAGATTCGATTAAGATACGAACATTATATTCATGCACGACTCTGATTACACAGGGAGAATTCCACCAGCTGTAACTATAACCAGATATGGTGGAGTAAGTAAAATCTCGATTGCCCTCTTTGAAAAATAATTGTTGTCCCTGGGTAAAGCGCTATTTAAAGCTCATGTGTATGTAATTGGTCTTTCTGCATTTGCGTGATTGTATTCCAATCACTGTTGCTTTATTTCCCACAGGTCTAGCGATAACGGCGGTCACGCGTTCACAAATTTGTCTCTGTGTGTGGGAAAAGTAAGCCTTAAGTCGGAAGTCACCGCTTTTGTTAGTGTGTTTTATTTGTGGCTCGCCTGCTACGGAGCGGCGTCAACACAAAACCACAGGGGCCTGCTTAGTCACTGGACGTAGACATTTGGTCTCTCCGTTCCACTTCAGCAGTCATCTGTCCATCAGTCACTGTACACTAGAGAGGGATGGCCGATTTTCGCCCGTATGTTAGTGAATGTCCGATACCCCCCACGGCCCAAGCTGAATCAGTTTAGTCACGTCTTCTGTGCACCAGAATTCGTGAGAGCGTTCAAGAAATTTCGGATATTTTTGGTGCGTTTTGCGCCGAGCAAACACTTAAGAAAATGGCTGCGGCTTAGCTAAGGTTAAGCCCAGAATGCGAAGCATACTAGCCTTTATTTTAGTTGTTGAACCACTGTTTAGCCTGGTGAACTGCTGTTGCTTGGCTATATTTGGTTCGGCTAGACGAAGAAACAACTCATGCGTTACTCTGCTTCGCCTTCAAGAGTGGAACGCGAGAGCATTCCCGTCGACCCGCCAAGGGGTGTGAGACAATGGGTTACGGCGCAGCGACTACGCGCCCCGCATTGGACGCGGCGAGCGTCGAGCAACGCAGCGTTCGGCGCGGCAACGAAATGTGCAGCTGAGCAAGTGAAGCACGCCTGAGCCTTAGAAACAGCTAGTTTCTAAGGCAACACCGCATTCACATAGAGACGCTTTTGTACCGCTTTGAAGCATCGTACTCGTGGCTCAGTGGTAGGGTCTCCGTCTCACACTCCGGAGACCCTGGTTCGATTCCCACCCAGCCCATCTTGCAAGAGTTGAGCCCGGCTTGCAGCTGTTGTGACGTCAGTGCCCTAGCGGGAGGAGCGGGAGTTAGGCCGCAGTACCATCTGTTCGACCGCAGGCGAGCGCACGAGCTGAGACCCGGCTACGTAGCTACGCGGCCGCAAGCGAGCGCACGAGTTGAGCCTCCGCTTTTGCAGCTGTTATGACGTCATATGGTAGCTACGCGGTCGCGCGCGGCGCAGCAAGGAAGAGCGTGGTTGTGCGGCCTGTATGCTTCGCATAAAAATAGCAATGATTCGGCGAAAGCAAGAAACCAGCATGACACAAGACAAAGGCACTTGGCAATGCATAAACGGTGGATATTTTCGTTTCCGGTGCACCATAAATATATAATCTGACCTTTTTTTCGTACGTTCGAGTGTAATACTGGTACGTCGGCTTACTGTGCAGGCGCTTTTTGGTCGCTTTTACGTTATTTCTGCCTCCGTTGCCGTGGTTTGCCACAGGGTAGCATGTGCGGCAAATTCTGCGAGTATTTTCGGAGCTGTCGACCTTGGAGTGCTGTCACGCTATAAGCAGCTTCGCAGTACGTGCCTACCGGTGATAACGAGACCCGTTCGATGCGACAGTTTTCGCTGAAGTTTGAGCTGGTAGCGAAAGGGAAAGAATTATAAACGCACGCCGAAACGAGACCGCGAAAGCCCACCCTGCGACCTTCCCTTCTATAAAGGAAGCGGTACTTCTTTGCGAATACCTGAGCTCGAATCGAAACTCTATACCGCTTTCGTGTAAATGATGGCTGAAACAGGCTATGCGTGGGCTCGACTCTTCATAAAGCTAACGTTCTGCAACAGCACGACAGAAATCAGAAAAGGGGAAACGCTGGCCATTACGTTGCCCGGTGTTTTGTGTGCGTTCAAGGTGCCTTGGAGGAATGTGTAATTTTACAGAAGCAGCTTACACAAATTTGGTCCCATTTGCATACCTATGCGGTTTCTCCTAATACCTACAAAGATCTCATGAGATGTCCTCATAAATTTCCGATGACAAAAAGTTAAGCACCCGTGAATACCTCTGTCATAAAATATAGGTTTCCTGTTTTTGATCTTACTTTGCAATAATTATTGCAGTGTTCTCTTTAACGTCTCCTACCTGCTCAGTGTTCTTATATCTCCTACCTACGGACTGTTCTCTGTGGCACTCTTAATGGGGGCGGTATTTCGTTTTCTACCTTCGCGCATCACAGCCCGTTGGATATTTGAAAATGTGCGAACATAATAAACGGTATTCTCTCTTTTTGTGCTCTTCCTTTCTTTGTAAACGAACGCTGCACCGTGTCAACACCAATGTCTTCAGCATCAGCGATCTTCAGTTTCATCAAACAAAGGAAACCATCGCTCTAACATTTTACTTAGACAGTCACAAGTGCACATACGCAGTTTTCCTGATTCGTGTTCAATCGACGCAGTAAAAGACATCCCGTACAAATAAACATATCACTCTAGCGTGGAACGTACACGTTTTCTACATAGCCACTGCAGTGTGCATAACTTTGAAGCTACCCGAGTCAAACCTTTCCAGAATAGTCTATTGCAAAATATACATGCTTCTTTCATTCTAATCAATGCCACATAAGAACTACGTTTCTTTCACGGTAATTTTAGAGATAACTGCGTGCTTTAGCCTGTACACTACATGCACGACTGGATATACTATTTGGTCTTTGTCATAGTCTGACAGAAAGCTAGATTAGAAGATGTGATTGCCTTAACCGCATGTATTCGGTAGAAGCTGCGTATTGGGCAAAAATTTGACAATGAAGGAAATATGCTCATTAAACGCGCCAATACTGAACTCACTGCCATACAACTTCACATAGGTCGAAGGAAAATTTGCTTATCGCCTCGTTTCAGCTAATTTAGTACTGGATTGCTTCCAGCATTATCGACGACAGTCATCGTGCGACGAGTTCTGCCGTAGTTCGTTCGAATACGAATACAAATATAATAAGCATGAAATACGGAATGGAATACCCAAGGGCCAAACTCTAACGCTTATATTTATTGCAAGGTCAGGTATTTTGAGAAAATAAGTACCACACAGAGCTGACTAGCGCAAAAAAGACAGTCGTCAGGAATAAGTCACCTGATTCTTGGCAGCAGTAGCGGCACGTCGACAAGCTCTAAACCTCTGTTCTGCAAATTGGAGGCATCTACGGAGCATCGTTCAAGCGCTACGGAATATCAGAGCAAGCCGCCGTTTCCCAATGACCGCATCATCGGACTGGGAAAAACCTGCTATCTGCTGCAGTATCGTCATGTTCAACCGGGACACGTGTTAAGCCAGCACCGACAGAAGCGACGCCCGGCATTGGACGCTACCGAGTATAACAAGAGCCCCGGAGGCGATGTCTTACCATTCTTGGCAGCAGTAGCGGTGCGTCGACAAGCGCTAAACCTCCGTTCTGCAAATTGCAGATTAGTTGGAATCAGTTTTCTGTAGGTTGTACTTAGTTGCCTCTTGTTCTTGTCGCCACTGCTGCTGCCATTGCTGTATTCCTGTTTTTATTTTTCTGTGGGTTTGTTTTCCTTGCAAACATGCCACTTTCAGATGACGATGCATGTCCGGGTTGTAAGCAAAGTTGTGAAAAAGGGCTCGTGTGCAGAGAATGTTCCTTGATGTACCATTTCGGTAAGTGCTCAGGGATATCAGAATCAACCTACAAATCAAGAAGCGAAGCATGGCGGAAGGGTTGGCATTGCCAACCATGTGAGATAGCAAAGCCGAGAGGTAGCCAAAGCAGTAAAACAAAAAAAAACATCAAGATGCAGGCACAGCGACTGTGCTTCAAGGTATTTATGTAAATCTAGAAAGCGTCATGACACTAAAGGACACAGTAGAAAAAATTGAGCACGCAGTGGAATTGATGTCAGAAAAATATGACGAAGTTCTGGTACACATGCGCAATCATGACAAAAAAATATCGCATCAAAAAAAAAAGAACGAGTCGAATCAATTGAATCTCAAAACCGCGCAACTGAAAAACGACAGATAACTAAAGATCTAAACAGCCTTGAATGCCAAAGCAGAAAAATAACTCTCGAGTTCCATGGCATACCCATCAGTGAAAACGAAGACTTATTGTGTGGCAGTGGAGCTTCACATTCCAGAAATAACTAAATGCGACATTGTTGCTTTGCACGGGCTTCCAGCACCTAAAGATACCAGGTATCACAGCTAATTTTGCAAAACAGGATTTGAAGGCTCAGTTTTTAAGAAAAAATAAAACAGAACTCAACCAGCCAAAAGGAGCTGCTACATCAAGGAAAATTTGACGTAACACAGCAGGGTATTGATTGAGGTAACCAGGCAATGGGCTAACGTGCACCATTTCCAATACGTCTGGCATCGGAACGGCAAAGTTTTTGTCCGCCAGAAAGATGGAACAACAGTACATCATGTAAGAATAGACGTAAGTTTCTTTTTTTCATCCTTATAATGGCCTCAGACAGAGATTACACCATCCGAGTTTGAAGATGTTTGTGCTCTGGATCATGCCAATTCACTTAAGCTGTTTCACCTCAATGCCCAGTCAGCTAAGAACAAATCCGCTCAGTTCTAAATGTTGTTCAGCAATCTTGATTTCGCTTTTGAGATCATTATGGTTACAGAGACGTGGTACAACTGAAGAAGCTAATGCATTATATGCTTACCCTCCTACAACACCTATTTGGTGAACCGAACTACCTCTCGTGGAGGAGGCGCGGCAATGATGGTGAAGAAACATCTTGTCCGCGACCAAGTGCCCAATTTTTCTTGCGTGCATGAAGACTATGAAATCATGTGTTTGGCGGTCGACAAAAAACTACTAATCGTAGTATACCGGCCTCCCAGCGGAAATGTGCAAAACTCTTTGCTTTTTCTTGATTCCTTGTTTACTTTTTCGCATGAAAATAAGCTATGTGTGATCATCGGCGGAGATGTTAACATTAATATGCTTGGAGATCTGCCCGCAAAACGGGAATTAGAACAATTAATTAATGCCTATGGATGCATGAATGTAATTATTAAGCCTACCAGAATTACTCACACATCTTCTTCGCTGCTTGATATGTTTATAACCAACTTGTATGCATCTAATATGAAGGCTGGAATAATCTCAACACATATAAGTGACCACTTCGGTATATATATGTGCTTAGAGAAACATACGCGTAAAACGAAACCCACAAAGGAATACTTTCAAAACTTTTCATTAACGAATATGGACATCTTCAAATTACAAATTTCTTGTGTAGAGTGGCGTATTGTGTTGAACGAGACAGATGCTGAAAGTGCATTTATATATTTTTAAGTCTGTTTCTAGATGTATATAATAAATGTTTTCCCAAAAAAGTGTTTTCGAAGCCAAAGAAGATACGCAAGCCATGGATTACAAAACAACTTCTCCGACAGATTGACATTAGAGATAAACTGTATGCAAAATTCATGGCCACACGCGACCCAGATATATTAAAAACATTTAAAGTGTTCCGCAATAAATTAACGAAGGAGATTAGAGCTGCCAGAAATGATTACATTTGCAATTTCTTTCAGAGTTCTGCAGAAAAGACGAACGAAATATGGGAAAAAATAAATGCAGTTCTAAATCGCCACACAAACTTTAGCTTTGTTACAAAGATTGAGCGTAACAATGAAGAGATCGCTGGCGTTTAGCGGAGTTTAGCTTGCAGTCGTAATATCGGTAAAACGTGGAACTTGGTTAACAGTCTCATAGGGAGACCTGCAAAAAAGGGTATTGACAATAGCCATGCGGACGTCTTTCTCGAGTCACCTGCTGTTCAGATGGCGAATGATTTTAACAAACACTTTATCGAATCAGTAAACAAAATCATAAGTGGGTGCATTCCGGCAAATCTCCGAAACAATGTTACGTTCTCTAACATTCATTTTGCTTTTCTGCCTACTGTTGATGAAGCAGAATTGCGGGATATTATACGATCCATGAGTTTAACAAGATCTCCAGGTTTTGATAAAATTAGGATAAGGGATATAGCTGCGAATTTCGATGTGCTCAAACCAACACCACTTTACATCCTAAATAAAACATTAAACATTCCTGTTGATGCAATAATATCTTTTGTTCATTTTTTGTAATATCATTTTCTTTCAGTGCATAACCGTCAGGTGTTATGCCACGAAATAGGCACCCAGATTTTCATGCCTAACATCGTCACACTCGTGCAGACACGCTACAAGAGCAATATCGCGATCAACCCATACAGCATCACCTATGTAGACAGACCTGCGCAACTCGGTCGGCAAGTCCACATGGTCAGAGTGGTCGACCACACCTTGCAAGAGCTAGTGTAGGCCCCGTTTAATCTAACCTCCATTAGTCAAACTGAAGATCCGGCCATTTACCTTGCCATCACTTGTAGACCAAACAGAGAACACGTATCCGTGAACACGTCGCCGTGATGTCTGATTCCCAAGATTCTTATCACATTTTCATACGAGGCCGACACGGCAATGTAGTCAATCGCATCCTTTGCCATGCTATCATAATACCATCCAGGATCGGCATCCTACGAACCCAAGGCCACGACTCCCTCCACGGAAACCAGCGACCCCACGTGGTCGCCCGAGCCTATATCATCCGGGCGCCACGCCAAATAGATCATGACCCCGAAGTCGAGTCAATCCACCGTCCTTATCACACCCTACTTCAGCACAATCGACTGTACCGCCGTCTTTACCTCCTCCTAACGAAACCTTCACGAGAGGAGCAGCTATTTCGTGGCGGAAGCGACAGGCCTTGCCGCTTACACCTTAGCCAATGCCATAGCTACCCTACCCTCTACTCCTACATACGTCCACACAGCAGCGAGTACGCAACTTTTATCACTCCACCAAGGCATGCTCATATAAGCCCACCATTGCTGCATTTCAATTCCTACCCTCGAAAAGTGGGACGCGATGCTGTTCCGTTCGAACTCACGTGACCACCAAAAGGTGGTGTGGCGGGCCCAGCGGGTAGCCAAGTCGGTGATGAAACTGCGCTAGGAGGCGCCAGCACTGCAGTAGATCGGAAGCAACATGAAGGTGCCGCGCGCCTCCTTGATTTTTCTTAAAGGGACTCTGAACACTGTGAAGGGGCTCTTGCTTTTGGTGAAATAACATAGCCCGAGTTTTGTGTTTCAATCACTTAGCACTGTAAATTTCCCACACTTCTTTTCTATTGTCTGACATTAATAAAGGAGCCTTTCATGCGCAAGAGCTTCGTATCCGGTGGGGATCGCTTGTGTTCTCCTCCGGCGCGGCAACGACTCCTGACCTTGCGCTACGAAGGCGAACACTCCGATTTGCAGTCACTATTTTGGCGTCTTATAAGTGCACCAGTCTCCCTTTTAGGGTATGTTTCCCTTCCTCGCGCTTACTATCTCTGGTAGTGTCCTGTACATAACTGTTTGCCGTGCATCACAGGCGAACGCAAACGCTCCGGCGTGCTCTCACTTGTCACCACCGACGGCTCCTGTCGCGTTAAGCTGGGCGAAATGGACCATGACTGAAGGTTGGGCTACATTCTAAGGCATTGATAATTGCGAAGCGCTGCAATGATAAATATAATTACAATGGGCACAGAACTGGAACTTGCGGACACATGTGTTATCGGCAAAGCAGCTCAAGAGCCAAAAAACGAAACGGTGACACCGTCTCCTTTTTTGTCCATGATTTAAGAGCGCAGGTCTTAAGCACCCGTTCCTGCATTGAGCATCGGCGTAACCGAGCCAACGAACACAGTGAAGGATGAAAAAGCTAAGGCAGAGCACTGGCGGGTGCATGAAAGACAGCGATCTTGAAGAGAGCGCGAGGAGGAAAGCAGAGAAGGAGGGTGTTGGGGGACCATGCGTGGAAAACAGAGGAGGAAGAGGATATGGTTAAATCGTGAGGACGAAAACGTAGTACTGCCCAAGATGGGCTTCGCGGCGACGACCGCGACAAGATGGCACCACAGTAGCGCGCCGTCTTCCGTTCACCGATGGCATGCGGAGTGTGCGCTCACTGATACCACAAATGGAAGCAAAAGCCCTGCATGAGCGGAGGTTTTTCTGCGGCGGCTGCTTGGAGTCGCGCCCATGCATCAACCACGCTCTGTCTCGCGCGATCTTCCGAGTAGCTAGAGTTCCCTGTGCCTTATACAGTGACTCTACGATTAGCGAGACAGTGGGGCCACACTTCGCTCCATTTGCAATGTGCCGCACGAGACCGATTTTCCGCGCTGAATGAAAACACGAATGGACTTCGCATTAGAGAGTAGTGTAGTCGACGGCGATTGTTTTACTCCGGAAAGAAACCGTACAACTTGGGTCGAACCAGAAGGTGGTACAATGTCTCACAGCGTGTTCGTGGCGTTAAACTGCGAGGACAGGACTGGGCAATGAAAACCAACCGCCACGGGGAGGGGGGGAGGATTGCAGCTTAACACAGCTTCCCACAGCGTTAGCTGCCACAAGGCGAGCATGGGACAAACTGGCACACAGCTGCTCGTGACTCAAGGACAAAGTCATTAATTCAAGTGGCCGAACGGAAACTAGGGTGCACAGAAGTGCTCTAG
Source organism: Dermacentor andersoni (assembly GCF_023375885.2). Classification (NCBI taxonomy): domain Eukaryota; kingdom Metazoa; phylum Arthropoda; class Arachnida; order Ixodida; family Ixodidae; genus Dermacentor; species Dermacentor andersoni. The sequence goes on from NC_092824.1 coordinate 59,020,133, forward strand.
GTAGTGCAATGTGGGACTTGACGTATACGTGCGAGTCGTACCAAAGAAGTGTAACCCAGTAAATCGCCTTTATAATGAAGTGCTTGAAGCCTCCGAAAGCCTTCGCTATACAGGTCACTTCATTGTAAAGGTCGCGCAGCACGCAGCTGACAAACACACAACAAAAAATGACCAACCCTTCCCCTACCGGGAAATGGGGGTAAGGGAACCTTGTCTTGCGTGCACCTGACCTTCATCACGGTTAAGTAAGCCACAGGTAACGCTGCCGGATTGCTTCGGCCTCCCGCTCCGTCAGCTACGGATCTTATTCTCGTCGCCGTCGGATTGCCTAGTGTCGCACGGCTCTAACGGCTGTATCGGCGCACGGATGGCGAGCCATTTAGCGGGCGTGTTCTCGCCGCCGCTCGTCAAGCGCGGCACCTTCCTCGGGGGAAACCACAATGAATCGCCAGCACATCCATTTTCCCAGACTAAACTGAACGGAAACGAAGCCGGAGCAGTGCGCGCGAAACCCTTTCCTGCCATTTTCCTCCCCAGCTAAAGCTAAATTGCTCTGACTGTCTGCGCGCCTGCGGTGCGATCTTGTACGCGTTCCAAAATAGAATGGAGGCGGTCCGTTCCACCGAACCCTACACGATTGGTCAACCGTGACGAACGCCATGACGCCAATTGTGACGTGATATCTGCTGTCAATCATTCCGTGGCGTCTGCTATCGGACGAACGCAACGGAACGGACCGCCTCCGTTCGATTTTGGAACGCGCACATGATCGCACTGCTGGTGTCTATGCAGCTCGAATCCTTCCTAATGGCTTACACTCAATGCCAAATCATCAAACCGCCCTTTCCCGCAGCTTCTCTGCTCTCGGAATGAATGTGTGGATTTATTGGCGGAAGAGCCAGGCGTGACCAACGAGCGCCATGACAGTTGCTGTGGGAACAACTGGGTTTTTTGCTTGAACACAACACCACCTAAATTTGAGAGCCAACACAGGCTTCGCTTGAAAACAGGGACAGAGTTCTTAACTCGTTGTACAGGTCACTCTATACTAGAGGCGTTTACTACAGCCATGGCGTCGCCATGCAGAACAAAGTTCGCACGGCCTCAATGGAGCCGAATAATGCAGGCACAAGCGTACATGTTATCGCTCATAACCACTGCAGGCACTCTCCAAATATGTGATGTCTTCGGACGAATACTTCGTCATTTGCTGACTGCTGTGAAAACAATCTGTGCAGCCTTCGTAATTCTTTCGGTAGTGGCAAAGGCCTTTTAGCTTAATTTCTCCGAAACAACGATCTCAAACAGCAGAAATGCGATGTTAAGGATCATATTCGATCAGAAGGCACTTTTTGAGAGCCCCCAAATAAAAGTCACAACGTCGATGCCGACGCTCACTTGCAAGGAAAAAAACTTAAGCCGAGACCACACGTACGCTTGCGGGCCCGCGCAAGCTCGGGTCCGCACGCCTGTTGCCTGCCGCGACTCGCGAGTAAAGAAGGTTTGGACCCAAAAAGGCCTGCGACAGTGCGCGCTCACTGGGCTGACTCACAGACGCCCTTGGCAGGCGCGGCTTTGTACTTTTTGTCGACAGCACTTCAAGATGCTTCAACATTTATAAACATAATCGTTTCATTTTCAATGCTGCATTTTCAACGCAAAAAGGAAAGAAGAAGCATTTTCTTGCATGGTAAATCTGCTTCACTGATAGTTGAACGTTCCACGATGTAGCTGCGTAGCCAGGCGCGCCGACACGAGGCTACCCAAGCGCGCGACAACAGAGAGGAGCAGTTCCCCAAGATCGCGCCGCGTTTCGACACGTACGGGCATAGGCATAGTCGAACTCTTTGTCAGCGATTGTGAGGCAAATGGGGTGCACGTGTTTCGTGATGTCTGTTGAAGGGGTAGGCGTAACTGAAGCAGCATGTTCACAAATCTCAGTGATATCCATAAATAATACCACCGTTTCTCCCATGCGAGATAACAGCCAGTGAATGAGGTGATCAAGGAGCGATTGACCATTCGATGCGCGGTGCAGACGCTTACTATAATATTCTACTCGAAGGCCTGCTCGCAGCCTCAGGGGTAACTCATGCGCTTCAATGAGTATTGCAACAGATTGCGCTTCACGAGGTAATCCAAGCAATAGACCAAGGGCAACGCGATGAAGTCGTTCCAGTTGGACCATCAAACTAGGTAGTACGCTCAGGACTGGTAACGTATACATCACGCCTGAGAGTAAAGGTGACTGGTGCACCTAGAGATCCGTTGGTTGGTCGCAGCCAGTGCCTCCAGCAGTCAAGGCGGCCGCATACTCAAGGAGGGAGTCAGATTTTCGTCGTGCAAGTTTAACAACAGGATGCCAAGGGATGCGATTATCCACAATTAACCGCAAATAATGGTGTTGTCGCACACAAATTATAGGCATTTTGTCAAGGTGCAGTCGGCTCACTGTTCGACAAGCCCGTTGTTATAGTGATATGCTATTGAAGCCGGCTTAGCAGGTGGTATGTGCAGACCGACTTCACCCAAATACTCCGAAGTCACGTTTAGAGCTTCTTGCAAGCTTGCACGAAGCCGCGGACCGAGGTGTGAAGGACCGCTAATGCGAATAGTAATGTCATCTGCGTAGACAGCTATGCTCACAGGGAAGTGACTGTCCCCAGGCAAACGACTTGGAAGCGCGGCAAATATGGTGTTAAACAAAACCGGCGATAAAACGCTGCCCTGTGGGACACCGCACTTCACACTTCGGGATTCACTAGTTATTCCTCGGACATGCACTTTCATGCTGCGCTCCGATAGAAAATTGTGCACAAAGGGGAGCAGACGACCCGAAATTTCTGACGTTATAAGAGCGAAAACAATGGCTTTACGGGGAACTGAGTCGAAAACTTGCTTTATCTCTAGGAAAAGTATGGAGGGGGCATGCATGTTTGCTCTTGCAAATTCAAGCGGTGAGACGTTTTGCGTGCTCCGTCCGCTTCAACGCCAGCAGAAAATCCGGCCACATCTACTTAAGCCACTTCAGAAGGTCTCACAGAAGCGTGTACCACGCAGAAGACGCCCGTAATATTACATAGACTGCACGAGCGCGAAAACAAACGCCAGAAACTACTGCCGCGCGTGTACCTACCTGCCATGCAAGACGGAGCGCTCGCCCAAGCCAGCACGCCGACTGCCAATAGAAGGCGCCAGTGCATAACAATATCGTAGCGCCCATGGAAAAACGATGTATACGCGGTTGGTATAGGTAGTTGCGGTGGCCTATGCTGCGTAGATAGAGCGGTTGCCGGGGGGTGCCGCCACGAGTCCACTAGCTAGCGCACGGCAGCTCGTGGAGGGCAACCTCGTTTGGCTTACGGTTAGCACGTCGTAAGCTCCAGTCGTGGCGTCTACTTTAACACGCGAACTAAATTTTGAGTTGCGCGCCACGCTGACATTTAGAAGGCAGAGCGTTGTGGACACGCCCCGCTCCACCGTAGCCTTCGCAGTGCATGGCATTGAAGAAGGAACGGGAGCACAGCGGAGGCCGTGTTTAATTACCACTACCTCTGATTCTGCTGAACAAACTGAAGTAGTTTTTTGCGAAGTATTTCCGAAACAGGCTACTTCCATTTTAAGTGATTTCCTTCATTCCGATAAGAAGTGGTTCAGGAGCACTTTGATAAACATTTTTCCTCCTCCTCCCCCTCTGAGAAACTCGTATTGGTGCACCATGGTTCATTTTTCATGGCGCGCTTGCAACCTTCTCACTTTCACTTATTTCGTTCACAGAAACAGTTCAAAATTGAAATGGGGCACTAGATTTTCCATGAGCCCTTTTCAACCTTTCTAAAGCGACCAAGTGATTCTCATTGCTTGCGCGTTCCAAGGAGCACATCTGTAGTAGCCAACGACGTCGATAGCCGCTTCGCAGGTCGCACCCGAGTGCCAAGGGTGGACCTCAAGGAGAAAGCAGTTAGCGAAGTACCTGCACATCGGTCGGCAAGACTTAGAGCGAAGCAACACCCCACCACCGTCTTGCACGCTTTACGAGTTCCATCCTACACTGTGATGTTCTGTGTCATCGGTTCGCAGCTAAGCTGCTCTTCCAGATACGTAAAGGGGAAAGAAAGCATGTATGATACATATGCAGTAAATATTTAGAGCAAATTGTCAAGGGGCGTCCCGCAATAAAATAGAATCTTAAAGGACAACTAGGCGATCTGATGGCTGTATCTGTTGAGTACCTTCACTGTCCTTCGGCCACAGCTTCATGCCTTTGTTTTCGCCACTTATAATTGACGCAACAGAATCCCGAGCTCTTCTCCAGCCATGGCGTAGTTCAAGGTGTCAATTGAGCTTGTTAGCAACGCAGATCTCCTCCGTTTGACTTTGCGAATGTGTAGGTCATTGGGTGCCATTTGCCGGGTTCTTGCACAATGAAATATGAGCTCGTCGTGGAGTAACGATGTTAAATCGCGACGTTCGACGTTTTACCGGAAATAGACGATCACTTTATTTCCTTAACTGGCAAGTAAAAAGTGTGCATACAAATAGACGTTGTTCGGGAAGACTAAGTTGCGTGCGCTGCAGAAACACAAAAACAATTCCGTGTACGCGTAGCACTATACAGGCACGTACTCACGGGTAACGGCTCCATGTAAAGCTACAGAATCCATTTAGAGGCTGTGCTGATATGTGACGTTGCAGTTACCGTGAGAAACACAGTAGCCAAAAGTGTGAGTAGCAAAACTGTTTGCGGGGCGAACTTGGGCTCGTGAGAACAAGCGACACCCAAAAGCGCAGCGATGGCGGCGAACACTGTCGGCGATCGTAGAAATCAGATCTGAGAGCCATGCGCGTCGTCTTATTTTATGTGACTCGTACAAGATTCCAGCGCAATTGGCGGGGCTCGTGAGCCCTCCAGGAACCGGAACGCTATTCACATCGTGCACACAATTTGATGACACAAAATTTCCCGACAACACGGACAACCGATAGAATCAATGATAAGATTCGATAAAGATGCGAAGCATCCAGGCGCGTCTTTCACTGACTGGTAGCTTTAAGTCGTTACCCGGTAAAGAAAGCTGGCCCCCCAAACAAAGTATCATCTAGGATGTGTATCAATAGGCAACGGCTTGATGTAAACGGTTAAAGGTCGTGTAAGGGTTGACATGAGTGCCATTTTATTTTGGCAGGTTCATATTTTCACTACACCTATAATGTGCATGCATGCCTCAGGTATGATGGCTTCCCAGGCTCGAAATTTTTTTTCTTTAATGGTGATGAAAAATTTATGCACCTGACGTAAAAAAAAGATGTTTTGGACTTTCTTGGTCTTCAAATGAAGTTATATCTCTCTGTAACTTTTCCTTCCATAAAAAGTTTAATTAGGTTACGCGTTCATTGCCTCTAAGGTATTCCTCAGAGGGAAAGCAAGCATCGCTCTTTTGTTGGTTATCGTCCATGCACAGCTGGTTCTATGCCTTAGACGAGTGAGCGGTGAGGCGAAAACTAGTCGCTTAGTTGACGATTCCTATCTTTCTTCGAAATTGGAGCAAAATAGCTTCCGTTTCGCTGACTCCAAACTTCGCACAAATATCACTGACATGCACATTAAAAAAAATCGCTAAAGAAGAAGAGCGTAAAGAAAACAAGACGGCAGAAGAGAAACAGAAAGGAGGAACATGGACTAACAACTGTGTGTTTATTTCGAAAACATGAATGAAAAAATGAAGAAACCTTGCCCTACCAGTGCATGATGGTAAGCTAAGCTTGCCCTGCGTACACCTGACCTACATCACGGTAAATAACCCACAAGTAACGGTGCCTGATTGCTTCGGCCTCCCGCTCCGTCAGCTCGGGTTCTTCTCGTTGCAGACTGATTGTCAAGGCTCGGGCAGCACTAACAGCTGGATTCGCTGTTACTTTCCCGGACGGATTGCCGCCGCCTCTCGTCGAATGCTGCCAGTTCCTCAGGGGAACGCATAACTTGTGGCCGTCCTATCCATTTACGGAGACTGAACTGAACGGAAATCAAGCCGGGGAGGCACGCGCGAGGCCCTTACTGGCCCTTTCCCTCCCAGGCGGAAGCAAAACGGCTCCGATTGGTTGCGTGCATGGCGTGATCGTGCGCTTATATGCAGCTGGAATCCTTGCGACTGACTCACGCTGTGGCGCCGGGAGCTGTCAGTTCTTAAAAGTGCCCATTTCCGCGGCTGCTCTGCTCTGGCAGCAACTGGTCTTTTTTTTTTTTTTTTGCGTGTCCGCAACGCCACCCAAACTTGTGAGCCCATACAAGGCCCGTTTGAGGAAAGCAAAGGTTCAGGCACTTAAATATTCAAACACGCCGAAAGATGTTATCCTCGCAGTGTGACTGTTTACGGCGTCCTCATATATGCGCCTGCTTGCCCTAATGCCCTTAAATTCACGGTTTCTCAGCTGCTGCAAGTGGAGTAAACAAAGGGAGGAATTTCTCGCTCTACATTGCAATCAATGCAGTTGCGCCTTGCAGATTCGATTAAGATACGAACATTATAGCCATGCACGACTCTGATTACACAGGGAGAATTCGACCAGCTGTAACTATAACCAGATATGGTGGAGTAGGTAAAATCTCGATTGCCCTCTTTGAAAAATAATTGCTGTCCCTGGGTAAAACGCTATTTAAAGCTAATTTGTATGTAATTGGTCTTTCTGCATTTGCGTGATTGTATTCCAATCACTGTTGCTTTATTTCCCACAGGTCTAGCGATATTGGCGGTCACACGTTCACAAATTTGTCTCTGTGTGTGGAAAAAGTAAGCCTTAAGTCGGAAGTCACCGCTTTTGTTAGTATGTTTAATTTGTGCCTAGCCTGCTACGGAGCGCCGTCAACACAAAACCACAGGGGCCTGCTCAGTCACTGGACGTAGACATTTGGTCTCTCCGTTCCACTTCAGCAGTCACCTGTCCATCAGTCACTGTACACTGTACGCCCATATGTTAGTGAATGTCCGATACCCCTCACGGAACAAGCTCAATAAGTTTAGTCACCTCTTTTGTGCACCAGAATTCGTGAGAACGTTCAAGAAATTTCGGATATTTTGGGTTTGTTCGGCGCAGAGCGAACACTTGAAAAAATAGCAATGATTTGGCGTAAGCAAGAAACCCGCATGACACAAGACAAAGACGCTTGGCAATGCATAAACGCTGGATATTTTCGTTTCCGGTGCACCATAAATATAGAATCTGACCTTTTTTTCGTGCGTTCGAGTGTAATACTCGTACGTCGGCTTACTGTGCAGGAGCTTTTTGGTCGCTTTGACGTTATTTGTGCCTCCGTTGCCGTGGCTTGTCGCAGTGTAGCATGTGCGTCAAATTCTGCGAGCATTTTTGAAGCTGTCCACCTTGGAGCGCTGTGCCGCTGTCAGCAGCTTCGCAGTACGTGCCTACCGGTGACAACGAGACCCGTTCAATGTGACAGTTTTTGCTGAAGTTTGAGCTGGTAGCGAAAGGGAAAGAATTATAAACGCACGCCCAAACGAGACCGTGAAAGCCCACCCTGCGAACTTCCGTTCTATACAATACGCGGTACCTCTCTGCGAATACCTCAGCTCGAGTCGAAACGCCATACCGCTTTCGTGTAAATGATGGCTGAAACAGGCTATGCCAGGGCACGTGTCTTCATAAATATAACGTTCTGCAAGAGCGCGATAGTAATGCCACAAGGGGAAACGCTGGCCACCACGTTATCCAGTGTTTTGCGGGCGCTCAAGGTGCCTTGGAGTAATCCATAATTTTACGGAACTAGCTTAGACAAACTTGGTTCCATGTGCATACCTACGCTGTTACTCCTAATATCCACAAAGTTCTCATGAGGTGTCCTCATAAGTTTTCGAAGACAAAAAGTTAAGCACGCGTGAATACCTCTCTCATAAAATAAAGGTTTCTTGTGTTTGATCTTTCTTTCGTATTATTAGTGCAGTGTTCTCTTTTACGTATCCTACCTACGCAGTGTTCTACCTACCTACCTAGGTATCCTACCTACGGACTGTTATCTGTGGCACTTTTAATGGGGGCGGCATTTCGTTTTCTGCATTCGCACATCACCGCCAGTTTGATGTTTCAAAATGTGCGAACATATTAAATGGTATTACCTTTTTTTGCGCTCTTCCTTTCTTTCGAAAACGAACGCTGCACCGTGTGAACAACAATTTCTTCAGCAGCAGCGATCTTCGCTTTCATTAAACAAAGGAAACCATCGCTCTACCATTTTACTTAGTCACAAGTGCACATACGCAGCTTTCCTGATTCGTGTTCAATCGACGCAGTAAAAATAAATCCCGTACAAATAAACATATCATTCTCGCGCGGAAAGTACACGTTTTCTACATAGCCACTGCAGTGTGCATTACTTGCAAGCTACCCGACTAAAATCTTTCCAGAAGAGTTTATTGCAAAATATACAAGCTTCTTTCATTCTAATCAATCCCACATAAATACTACGTTTCTTTCGCGGTTATTTTAGAGATAACTGCGTGCCTGTAACTGCCTGTACGCTACATGCACGAGTGGATCTACTATGCAGTCTTTGTCATAGTCTCACAGACAGCTAGATTAGAAGATGGGAATGCCTTAACCGCATGTACACGGTATAAGCTGCGTATTGGGCAAAAATTTGCCAGTGTAGGAAATATGCCCATTAAACGCGCCAATACTGAACTCACTGCCGCAAGACTTCGCATAGGTCGAAGGAAAATTTGCTTATCGCCTCGTTTCAGCTAACTTAGTGCTCGATTGGTATTCGCAATATCGAAGACAGTCATCGTGCGATGAATTTTGCCGTAGTTCGTTGGTATACTAATCAGAATTTAAATATAGTAAGCATGGAATACCGAATGGAATATCGAAGAGCCAAACTCGAACGCTTATATTTACTGCAAGGTCAGGTATTTTGACAAAATAAGCACACACAGAACTGACTAGCGCAAAAACGACAGTCGTCAGGAATAAACCATCATTATTAAACACAAGATTACCAATTGTCCCTTAAAAAACAAAAGCTTCAGGATTACTATCTCCACTTATTTATCGCCTAGTAGCACACGAACTTTACAAGAATTATTTGAATGTATTTTTGCCCAAGGAAGACAAGAAGTTGTGGGAAAAGATAAAGAACTATATCTGCTTACCGTCGTGTGCACCATGCACAAAAGAAAAAGCACGTGTTGCAAATAAAACACGATCCATTGTAACCTAAAACATAAAACTGCTGCATGACCACACTGAGAAAGACACTTCATGAAGGATTACAAGCAAAAAAAGAACACAGTGTGGGCTGCCGCTGTGAAAGCGAAAACAGGACTTCTATTATCTGTTTCTTTTCGGCATTGCTTCGCAAACCTTTGTCTCCGTTCCACATCAAATAATTTGCAACATATTCTGTACTGCACAGATAACAGAAGTCAGACTTTAACGGAAGGTTGTTGCGAAATATTTCGCTAGTTTCAGTATTAGAAAGTTTCTTTTCGGACAGGAATACGAATAGTTGGCGTGTAATAGTCGATTCGAATTTCAAATTTTGAATGTAAGCCCACCCCTCAAATAAGCAAAGAGCTGCGTACACATGAGAAGTGGCTAGTGTCTGACGTCAAATCCTCTAGTCCCAAGTTATTCGATGCTGATATTTTTTATTTCTCCAAGTGCCTTGGTGATAAATATATCAACACTGAAAATTGTATCTTCAAGATTGGCCGTCACAAATGAAATTTTCCTTTTCAGCACAGAACGGAAGCAATCGAATCATGAGCAAAGCAGCAGCCCCACGCGAGATTTCGCATCTGAGGAACCGGCAAAGTACCGAATTACGGTACAGCTTCCACGTGAAAAGACAAGTATACATTTTCAGACATGCGTGTGCGATCGTTTTTAAGCGTCACTGGAAATCAAAATTAGCCGCGAAGAAACACTCCGCTCCAGGAACTTATATATGGCCTTAAGTACTTGCTAAAATGTACGAAACGGGCGCTTTCAATTCCCTAGGACAAAGAGCACACAATTAAATTTTTTGTTTGTTTCTGCACCAACATTTATCACTGGGCCCACGTACTCCAACACAACACCTAAATTTTCGGCGTGCTTATGCATACGTTGAGACGTACTCCTCGCGCATTTAGCAGACAGTCAAAATGAGGTCCACGTCGAGAACGACGCGTACGGGTTTCCTTTGTAGCCGTTGCTTTGATTGCGTGGATGTCTCATTTGCCATTCAATAATAATAATAAGTTAAAATGTTAATTCATCAGACTAGCTACTTCCGATGGGAGTGTGCAATGCTTTATTGGTGCTTCGGAAGCATGTTTTGAGCTTGTTTTTTTATTGAATCGTATGCTGTTCTGTGTGTTGTATGGGTGATTTCGACGAATGTTTAAGCCATTGCATTTTTTGCTTGCTTACGGGGGTTGATCTATCGATGACGATGATAATTTTTGTACCACTCGGCTAGACGCCGTCTTAAGGAGGTGTGAGCCATTGCAACGAGCCATTGAAGGCTTTCGCCTTAACAAAAGGAGGAGGAGGAGGAGGAGGAGGAGGAAGTAAACTTTATTGCCCTAGAAAGAGTAATTCAGCGGTCGGGCCGGATGTCTTCATCTTCTATTGGTTGATGCCGATCTCCGGCCTGCATGGTTGGCGCCCCTATTCCAGGGCACCACTGAGCGTGGCTGCTCGCCGGGCATGATCCACCAGCCTCCGTTGGAGGCTAGGGTCGCCGCTGGAGAGCACGCTCTCCCACTGCTCCGCACTCGGATTTTCTATTTTGTGGAATGCCTTATTCGTATTGCACTCCCATGTGATGTGATAAAGTGTGGGTATTGCGCCACACCACGGGCATGTGTCCCTGTATTGATCTGGGAACATTTTGTATAGTTTATGTAAATTTGGGAACGTTCCTGTCTGCAGCTTTCGCCAGTAAACTGCCTGTTCTTGAGTGAGTGTATTGTGAGGCGGGGGATATCTGATCCTCGTCCCTCTATGGTAATTTAGTATGTCAGAGTACGTTGGGATCACTGTCATGAAGTCCTCAGGATCTCTGTTTAGGTCCGCTCGGTTTGTATGCTCGCGAGCGATCCTATCTACCCTTTGGTTGCCCTCAATCTCAGTGTGCCCCGGTACCCAAAAGATGGTGTGTCTAATGGGTTTATTCTGTTGGCCAGCGCGGAGGAAGATTTGGAGCGCTTTTAGACCGATTCTGCCGTTAATGTAGTTTCGGCATGCTTCCATGGAGTCTGTTAGAATTATAAGGGATCTATTTGTGCGGTAGCCCTCCACAGCTGCTAGAGCAACAGCCATTTCCTCTCCCTCGGTTACCGTACAATCTCGTGCCGACGCGCAAGCGATTTCCCTATAGTCCGAGCCTATTACTGCCGCGACGACTCTTTGTTCTTTTTCCCTTCGTTCTCGAGGATATACCGCGGCGTCCGTGTATACCGTGTTCGCCTTGGTTGCTAGGTATTTTTCTACATACTTTGCCCAAGCGTTCCGCCTGGCTGTGTGTAAATTCGGGTCCATGTTTTTTGGCAGGGACCCTACCTTGATGGTACTGCGATACTCATCGGGTAGGTTTGCCGTTCTTTGTTCTTCCCTTTCAATTTCTTTATGCCCCAGTGTTTTTAGGAGCTCTCTGCCCGTGGTAGTCTGCTGGAGTCTGAGTAGCTGCGACCCTAATTGTGCTTCTTTGAGCTCCTCGAACGTGTTGTGGAGTCCGAGGGCCAGCAGCTTCTCTGTCGAGGTGTTGGCCGGTAGGTGAAGCGCTGTTTTGAACGCTTTCCTTATGATGGCGTCGGCCTGGTCCCGTTCGCCTTTGTTTGTGTTGTAATATGGGAGGGCGTACGTAATCCGGCTGATTATGAGGCTCTTAACCAACTTGACTGTATCTTCCTCCTTCATGCCACTTCTTTTTTGCGAGACGCGGGTGATCATACGTGCCACCTGTGCCGTCGCTTGCTTGAGTAGGTTTATGGTGTGTGTGCAGCGTTGATTGCTTTGCACCCACATTCCCAGAATCCTGATGGCTTCTTTTTCTGGTATTTTTTGTCCTTCTAGGGTGACGCTGATTTGTTCTTCCGAGCGTTTTCCTCTTCTGACTCGCAGGAGCTCTGACTTCTCCGTCGAGCAGGCGAGGCCTCTTTCCCTAACACATTCTTCCACGCATGTTGCTGCGGCTTGTAGTCGTTCTTCTTTTTGGCTGAGCGAGCCTTGGTTAGTCCAGATGGTGATATCGTCGGCATAAATGGCGTGATGTATGTCGTCGATCTCTTCCAGCTTCCGTGCTATCCCAATCATTGCAATGTTGAAAAGTAACAAAAGGAAAAGCAAAACCCCTCTCATTGGTTTAACTGGCTATTCTCGTAACAAACATTTTTGGAAAAAGCGTCTTGCAACTGACCAGACTTCCAGAACCTTTGTCACTTTCAAAAAGAAGCCGAGATTTTCGATAAATTCATCGATACTGATATGCCCTCGTAAAACATTAAAAAATCATAATTACATAATTACGTAAAGCTCACTTTTGTTTGATAAACTATTCGTTGTAGTTTCTTTCGATTTATTATTTATTATTACATTCCGTGGTAATTCGGCTGCCTTAATGTAAGCCCAGAAAGTGCGTTTTGTCCTTATTTCGCGCTTTCGTCGATGGTTTGTTTGCACATTCTACAACTAGTTATTATTTCTCAAGATTGTGAATACCAGTGTAAATGCAACCAATTTTATTAGTTGGCGACAATTACCTGCCGTCCGAAGACAGTAGAGCAGCTAACTCTTAAGTACTACCATGTTTAGAAGGTGGTACGTTGCGCAAGCTACGTTCGGAGTCCTGACTAGTTTGGTTGGAACGCTTCTAGTTCTTTCTTCTTTCTTTCACCTTAGCACCTCCGGCGACGGCACCAGAGCCAATCAATTCTTGAGTCCTGCTTTCTTTGAACTTTTAGCTCTCAAACACCACCCTATGCACCCCCGTCTTCGTTCGCGGCTTAATTAGAATAATGTATAGCAATGTTCGTCAAATTTCCACATCTGAGGCACAGTAACGAGGAAGCTCTACGACCCTCGGATGGGTCATCGCAAGCGTGAGAAAAATGCTTAGACATAAAACTCCATAAAAGGCTGCCATAAAACTCAATCAACTAAAGAATATGGCTTATCGATAATTTACTGTTAATTATGAAGCGAGTAATACGCGTAACGCCGCGTTGTTCAACCTGCATCATTAATTAATTGAAAATCTCGTTTCAGTTATAGATAACCCAATTCAGGAAGTGATAGGGCCTTAGATTCCTCGCTGTGCGCTGCACGGCCAACTTCATGGCGCCAGCGATAACTGCCTTTCTCTTTTAACGGTCTTAACAGCTTACCGACAGCCGACACTGCAACCTCCGACGACGCTTCGTCGAGTACCAGCCCGGTGACCGTGTTTGGGTATTCACCCCGATTCGCTGACGAGGACTGAGTGAGAAACTATTCCGACGCTATTTCGGACCCTACATGGTCATCCGACGTATTGGCACGCTGGACGATTAGGTCGTGCCAGACGGCATTTTGCATTCACAGCGGCGCCGCGCTCGACCCACGTGGTGTGCCTTAAACCCTTTTACGGACGCTGACGAACATCCTTATTTTGTTGTTTTCTTTGCTACGAGTGTTTTTCTTTATTACTTTCGTTTGTTTGCAGCATCAGGTCGATGCTTTTTAAGAGGGGGGTATTGACACGTGTACTTAACTTTATCGGGCGACCACGTTTCGCCGCCTAACAAATGTCATCGCACAGCGAGGGACGCGCCTGCATGTATCCGAAGCTTCTGGAAAGTTATCGACGCTTTTATCCGCTGTCTGTTGTCGCCGAACCTTGTGTTATCTGATTTTATCGCGCGACGTGAATGGTATAGAACTCCGTGGAAGGCACGCGGGTCCCAACGATTAGTCTGGAACATTCGCTACATCAGCGGTCAAGCCGACGCGCTTGACCCGCTGATGAGATTTTCAACTAACGCCGACCAAGTCCGCCGCTATCGTTGTGCTATAAGTGTAGCCTGTTTTGTGGGCACAGGTTCGCCCAATAAAAGTTAGTTTTGTCGTTCACAGTATTGCTACTGCGTTCGTCAACGTCACCACCACAGGACAATATGGGTTCAGTTTTGTACGGTAAACCTAAATGTGCTTGAACTGCGTCACAGACAGTCAAACAAAGTTGCTCACCTTGCTGTAGTCCGGTAGTGCAGCGGTGCCGTGTCGAAATGCAGAGGGAACACAAGAGAACACCGGGATCCCAAAACACGGGCTACATTCAAAACAGACGGGTCGCCGAGCCCGCGAGCTTCGCATGCACAGCCGGCCTCGCTCGCTCCTGTGGCATGTCTGGCGCATGATGTATGCACGCGCGTCTGGCGTGCCGATAACTTGTTGCTGGGCAATGGAAGAAAAATAAGTCGCAAAGTATCAGTTGATTTACACGCAAAATTTTTAGTTTTAGCGGGAAAGAATAAAATATATAAAACGTTGTCTGTAAGTTCATTTCACATTCTTTTTTTCTGATGCTTGCGTCAACTTACGGATGGAGTTGAAACTAGGCGTGACCTGTTTCCTGTTGCCAGTTTTTGCCGAGTGTCCCCTCCTGTTGACTTTCTCTATGGAACAAACGGATAACGCCCGAACGCGGCGGCTCTTTTCTCCACCGCTCAGTGCCTTCTTCCTCCGGGTTCGCGTCCTTCGCGGCTTCAAAGATAATATCAACGATTTCAAAGACGGGCCATCTATGCTTACGCGTAAGAGAAACAAAAAACAGCTTTTATTGCGATGGCAATTATATGCACAATCCAGGTACATTTCTGCTGTTGGCGTCGGCGCCGCCGTGACGTTCCGAATGAATGAAAATGTGTGAGGATGAGCCAGCGAAAGCGGTTCAAGTGAGGAACACGGCCTCGACGAGTGTGCGCTCCTTTCAAGCTCGAAGCAGGGGGTTCAAACGAGGCAGGAGGGCCTTTCTTCTCCGGCGGCTGCTAGAGTGCAGAATCAAGCGTCATTCCTTTCTTTAGATCACTATCATCATCATCATCCTCGATGACCTCCTCGCCGCTTTGCCGGCGCTCGTGCGTCTTGAAAGCGATCTGCGACGTTGCCAAAGTGCGCGCCTGCGCGGGCCTCATCTTCAAAACGATCTGCGAAGTTTTTTGCCCAGCGCGCGTAGTGCCGGTAGATTCGTATGCGCTTTGCTTTCGACGTTTCGTTCGCACTGAAGCGAGACCTGCATAAAGGTCAGGTTGCTTGCTGCTGCCGCGATTCCTCACTCAAGAATTTTGACAGCGAGTCAGAGCGCACATCGAGCGAGATGTGTTCAAATCTGCCTATGCGCGCGTGACGCTGGGGTAGTTAATTTAATTAAAACACGTTGGCGCTTTAGTTGGTTTGAATTGGCGATAGAATGTGTTAGCGCGACTGAACAAGGACGTAGAAAGAAGCAGGCACACAGAGGCAGCACTGTCTTTGCGTGCATGTTTCTTTCTACGTCCACGTTGAGTCCAGAATACACATACTATCATAATTATTTAGTTAGTAAGTGAACCTTTACAAGTTCATACCGCCAGCAAAACTACTACCCTTACTCCTTACAACTACCTACTAATTCGCTATCGCAATCAGTGCTTCGCCAATCGGGCGGAGCTGCGAATTTTTTTTACCACCTAAAGCCAATATGAACAGTCATATTTCGACCGTGGCTGACGGTAACGGCTGGTGACCTATATTTTATTTTGTATTGGCCGCGGACGGAACATAATTTTTTCAAGCGTAAGTCAGATAAAAACCTATTGCTACGTCTGCAAGTGTATTGCGCCACAGCCGAATTTTTTCCTGAATGTATTAGTTAAAAAAATAATGTTACGTAACTTACATAGGTACTGTGAGAAACAAAGTAGGTTATGCGAACCGGTATCTAGTGGCCCTGCAATATCTGTTGGCTCCAACAACAGTGCTATAGCCACTTGTGCGGTGAACACACATCTTTCGAATGTTCGAATATCAAACATTTGCCATTCCAATCTTTTAAATAACTTTCCGAAAGTCGCAACTTCAATCTTATCCAGTCAGTAGTTTTCAAGCTCACTGCGCCAGTATTTCCTGTACAATTATTTAATTCACAAAACGTAACTTTTATTATGTACATTCTTAACGTTTTCCCTTATTTTTTAATGTGCACATTGAATATTGTTACACGGATGTAAATAAAACTATCTATCACAAGGACCCCTTCATCAACAAACTTGCAGTTCCGGAGTCCCAGCTGCATAAATACATGTGCACTCTATTCTATCCCTTTGTGGGAGAGCGGAACAGATATGTTCCACTTTCTGCAGAAAGCTCGTTCTCCGCCAGCGCACATCGCAACCAGTGCAATAAGATGGGGTGCAAACATAACCTACGATAATCTAAGCTAAAAAAGCGCATAAACACGCTTTCAACAGCTGGCGGTAGTGCCATAATTCAGTTAAATTTGTCCTTTTCTTTAGGAAAGCTTTGGAATTTTCTCCATGTTCGGTTTAAAAAACCTGTCGTTCATAATGCGTTCAAGTTGTTCCTTTTGTGGTTTTTAAAAAGGCCATTTTAGCTCCCAACCATAGTGTGTATATTACAAGAGAGAGAGAGATAATTTAATTGAAAGAAGGCAGAGAGGTCGGCCTGAGCTAAGGCGCTCTAGCCTGCTACTCTGCACAGGGGGAGGGGGAACGAGGACATAAAGAAGTGATGAGGGATGATGATGACATAGCAAGAGGGATGCGCAAAGGTGAAAGCAAGTTCAACACTCTTATGATAAACATTCACAACTGTCATCCATGAAGCCACAATCAGGTTTCGCATCAAGTCTGTAGTCAACAATTTGAGTGAACTTAAAAGTAGAGGCGCTAGGATGAAGAAGGTGTGGGCCTCCCCTGCGTGAACAGCACAAGCGCCAAACAAAATCTTTAGAGCATATAAAGAGCTGCGATAAGCGGCTCTAGCACGGCGAGCACTTGTAGGGCACTTTTAGCGGCCGGAGTCTCGAGACCACCGAGAATCACGCGCATTGATTCTACTAGATGCGTCAGCATTTTTTGTACACTCTCCTTCTCATTGTGTTCATCTCCTTGCTTGCCCATAGTGTCACCGGTTTCATTGGCCCTATAATTCTTGGCTTCATGGCGCAGAGGACCGCTAGTGCAAGCTGGCATGGCCGTGGGCCTAGAGGGCAGCAAAGGCCATTCCGTGTCTGTATCAGCCGGTGGAGGTGAATGTTTGCCGCGTGCTCTCGTCGACCTTGAATTATTAGTAGACGCCGTTACCATCCTCGATGCACGCACAGGCAGAAGTGGTCGTTGTACCTGTGCCACGCTAGGTAGTTCTCCTGAAATGGTTTTGCGATGCTTCTGTCGCGAGCGTTGGTCACTTTCGCGAACAGATTGAGCAGCCTCTTTACGTGAAGATTGGTCTCTTGCCATTTTTCGAAGAATACGAACCTCCTGTTTCATCTTCGGGCATTCCTTCGAAGTCGCTTCGTGAGAGCCAGTACAGTTGGGACATTTAAATGAGGACGCCTCACAGTCGGTGGTATCATGCTCTCCGCCGCAACGCGAGCAGGTGGCTTTGCTTCTACAAACAGCGCTCACGTGTCCTATCTTGTGACATTTCCGGCACTGAATAGGCCTCGGAAGGAATGGTCGTACTCGGTGTATAACGTAGCCCACTTTGACAGACGCTGGTAATGTCGAAGAAGCAAACGTTAACTTGATACATCGGGAGGGTACCAAGCGGTGAATCTCAAGAATGCGCACCGATGACCTCAACAGACTCTTGAGGTCCGCATGCTTGATTTCAAGCTCCACGTCGGAAATCACCCCAGTTGTTGTCTCCCTCCCGTAAGTAATAAAGGAGCGGACGGGGATTGCGCTTAACTGTGGAATGGTCTTTAACTTCTCCAGTATTGCGGAATTTTTCACATCTATTGTCAGGATGTTCTTGCGAGCGTTGATTCTTATCTCGTTAATTTGCCCAGGGGCCACACTTTCAAAATATTCGGTTAGAAACTGCCTGCTAAGGGAGTTCATGCTGTGTGACTTCGAGAGCGGCACGTAAGAAACCATGAAGGATTCTTGCTCACTCTGATGCGATGAAGACGCCTCAGTCGACATACGGCGCATCTTCTTCATACGGCGGCCCATGACTACGGTGTACTCGCTGTCAGAGTCCATGGCTTCTGGCGTTGAGCTCTCCCAGGAGTCGAGCTGGTCCGAGCTTCCAAAGGCACGTCGTCCAAAAATGAGCGATGAAGTAGACGACTGACCTTGCTCAGGTGGTCGTGGAAACATCTTCTTGCTCATCCTTGATGAAATGGCTCTCACGAAAATGGCAAGAACGTAAAAAAATGCATAACAGCGATAGGCCCAGAGCACCAGTGAGCTCTGGGCACTTCTTCTTCTTCATATTACAAATTTTTGCAGTAACTTGAGCGATAAAGGCATCAAAGCACAGTCCGCAATATTGCGACGTTTCTCGCTAAGCTTATTTGCCAAGAACGGTGTATTGAAATATTGCATTGAAATTGGCAGAAATTCAGGGACAGCAGCAACACTCGACCCTATCGAAAGCAAAAAGAAGGAAAGAAATGGCCAAAATTTGGTTGGTGTATGCGATGAGGTGAGATTCGCAGGAACAGACCACAATGCTATGAAGGCTCCCAAGAGGTGCAGAAGCAGGTGGTGTTCTACTGCTGGGAATGAGGTGCGCAAAAAGTTCCTCAGCGCAGCTCGTGGAGTGCCACCCTGAGAAACTTGTTTCGGGCCGTTTCATGCCAAAAACCGGGAAAAGCGATTCACAAGATGGTGCCGTCACGAGACAGTGGAACAAAGTCTTCCCACTTTTGTAAACCCTCTCCTGTGTCAGCGGGACATAATTCTACAAATTTTTGTTAAAATAAAGTATGGGCTTGATTTTGATGAAATTTGTTTTACACTATGTCTAAGTACTGTATACGTATAAACCACAGCCGCTTTAGATGTCATCATATGACAAATATAAAGACGAACCAGGTGGACAGGCTTGCGGGATTCCTATTGGACAGGCTTGTGGGATTCCTATTCTACCGAAACAGACATTAATTGTCGCTTGCATTTTTTTCAGGCACGAGGTAAACCAAGTCAGATACTCGTACTACAATTGTTCGACAATAGGCCATGGAATCCCTAATGTGCAGTGTAGCGCAGTGCACATGCCTCTAATATAGCGGAAGGTTTATGAAAAGGGATAACTGTCCTCCCATCGAACACACCACGTACCTACAATGGAAACGCCTAGAAGCGTCTTTTAACCTTGCCCACTTCCGCAGAGCTACATTTCTACGTTGTGTGTCCCTGGTGCTTCTAGACGACGATTGTTTGTCTCTCTCTATGATATGCAAGCCTCCTGGTTGCCTCAGACCTTAGAACGAGCTCGAATGGCGTAGGTCCGCCTTTCGATTCGCTTTCCAGGAAGTATCTTTCCTAAGACCGCAAACCTTGATTTCTTACTATAGAAAGTAGAAAGGAGGACGAAGTTACATGGCTTCGCATACAAACTCTTCTCGTCAGCGAAGAAGCCTATTCAGTTACTTGCCTGTAGGGCGCATCAAATAAGGTGGGAAGATCAGACAAGGTACGTAGGAAAGCTCACAAATATGCTCCAGGCCTTCACCCTTGCACTCTCTGCTTAAAATCTGTAGGTGTCTGCAATACTGCCACAGGGACCATCGAGGCACACATAATCAACTCACGAGAACGCCTAGTAATCACCACAGCAAGCGGCACCGTCGTCCACCGCCTAGGGTACCCTGCTGCAGATTTCGACTTCAACACCAAAGCACTACCTCAAAAAATATTGCATCGCATAATGGTCGCCTGCACGCCATGAAATAAACAACCTGATTTCCACGCCGAAAATCACCGTACTCACACAAGAGCGCTAAACAGCAATATGGCATTCAATCCATACAGCATCATCTATATAGCCACGGCTGCGTACCTCGGTCGGCAAGACAACATGGTCCGAGTGGTCCATCACACCTTGCAAGAGCTAGCGTAATCCCCATTTACAGTAACTCCCATCACTGTAGCAGATGTTGCGTCCATTTACCTTGCTATCCCTCGCAAGTCAAACCGAGAACACGGCACCTTGATTGATTGATTGATTGATTGATTCTTTATTGGTTTATCACATATACATGTGATGGGAGGCGAAGGGAAAAGCCATTCAAGGATGGCTTGAGGGAGTTCGTCGCCCCCACGCTGGCAAAGACAACAGCAGAGGCACACACGTCCTGTTCACATGGTCGTACACTTTTACAAAACCATCATATTAAGCGCAACAGTGCCATAAACCTTGACAAAACCATAAAATAAACACATTAGTTACTGTCCTACGTAGGGCATCATTCGTTAACATACTTTACTTCACCTCAGCATCGAATGACAGCACATTTCATAACATTATTGTACGCTTAGTAATAGTGACATTGAAACAATATAATTAAATAGCTATCGTAAACAGCTTTAGTGGTCAATGTTAGGCTAGAAAGAATGTGTACAAGTCAGATAATGTTGCTTCGCGAATATCGATTTGTTTTTTATTAAAATCATTTAGTAGACGTGGAAGTTTGTTTTGGAATATTTGCCGACCATAGCCAGTGTGACAATATGGAACATTCCATATTTCCTAGACCTAGACCAAGTCAACGTGATATCTGATTCCCGGACCTCTTATCGTAGCTTCATATGAGGCCGACTCCCCACAGCAGCCAATCGCAACCTTTGCCGTGCTACCATAATGCCACCCAGCATCAGCACCGTATCAACCCATGGGCACGATTCCCACCGCCACAAGCAAGCGACCCCACTCGGTCGGCCGAGCTTATGTCATCTGGGAACTGCATCAAGTACACCATGACCGGAAAGTCGAGTTCTTACATCGTACTTATCACCCCCTCCTCCAATGTAGCGCCGTCTTTACTCCCTGCTAACAAAACCTTCTCGAGAGAAGCAGCTGTTGCATGGCGGCAGCTACAGACCCTCCCGCGCCCACTTAAGTCAATACCATCCTATTCACCCGACACTCTACTGCTACAAACGTCCACACTGCGGGGAGTACGCTACCTTTATCACTCCAGAAAGACATGCTCATATACGCCCACCATCGCCTCATCACAAATGCTACCCTCGAAAATTGAGAGGCCATGCTGTTCAGTTGGAACCCGCGTGACCAGCAACAGCTGCCGTGGCGCACCCAGTAAGTAGCCAAGTCGGTAAGCATCCTGCAGTAAGAAGCACCAGCACTGGTGTAGATCGCAAATTTGACGAAACTGCCCACACGGGTTCCTTAAGTTTATTAAAGGGCTTGTTGAAATAACATTGTCCTAGTTTTGCGTTTCAGTCAAGGAGCAGTGTACATTTCTGACGCTCCTGTGTTATTGTCTAGTGGTTATAACATTATTAAAGGTGCTGTTCATAAGCAAGAGATTTCTGTCCCATGGGAATTGTCTTCGCCTACGCAGCTGCAAGAGCTCCGGAGTTTGGGTTACGAAAGCAAACAGTCAGATTTCCAGTCGCCATTTTGTCGTCTTATTATTGCCACAGCCTTCCGTTTAGGGTGTGTTTTCCTTCCTCGCGCTTCCCAAATCTGGTTGCGTCCGGCACATGGTAGTTTGTTGTCCATCCACAGCGAACAGAAAGGAACCCGTGTGTTCATACTCGATGCCACCGATGGCTATTGGCCTACATTCTAAGACATTAGAAATGACGAACCATTCTAATGATAAATATAATTACAAAGGACACAGAATAGGAGCTTACTGACACATCTGTGATCGGCGAAGCCGCTCAAGAAGAAAAAAAAAAAAGGGAGACATACGTCCTTTTTTTGTCCATGCTTTTAGAGCTCGGGTCTCAGAAGCCAGTTCCTCCGTTGAACGTCATTGTAGCCGAGCGAACTAGCACAGAGAAAGATGAAAGAGCGAAGGCAGAACGCAAGGCAGGGCATGAAAGACGGTGATAGTGAAGACATCTGATAGAATCATGTATGAAATGCTCAAAAACTTACACAATGACACGCAACTTACACTACTCACACTTGTCAACACCATCTGGGATGCAGGGTACCTTCCAACCGCGTGGAAGGAAGCCATTGTGGTCCCTGTCTTAAACAAGGCAAAGACCCTTCCTCAGTGGCAAGTTACCGCCCGATAGCCCTCACAAGTTGCATTTGTAAGGTGTTTGAAAAAATGATAAATCGGCGACTCATTCATTTTCTTGAACAGAGCAAAATGCTTGATCCTTATCAGTGCGGCTTCCGAGAATGGCGCTCCACTACCAATCATCTCGTACGTGTTGAAGGGAATATTCAGGACGCATTTATACATAAACAGTTCTTCCTATCCATATTCCTCGATATGGAAAAGGCGTATGACACAACGTGGCGTTACGGAATCTTAAGAGACCTGTCAGAAATGGGCATCCACGGTAATACGCTAAATATAATAGAAAGCTATCTGTCAAATCGTACCTTCCGGGTAAAAGTCGGCAATGCACTCTCACGTCCTTTTACGCAAGAAACGGGTGTACCCCAAGGAGGCGTGCTCAGCTGCACGCTCTTTATCGTGAAGATGAACACGCTTCGGGCTTCACTACCACCCGCCATCTTTTACTCTGTCTACGTAGACGACATTCAAATAGCTTTCAAATCTTGTAACCTCGCAGTCTGCGAGAGACAGGTACAGCATGGCCTGAACAAAGTGTCAACGTGGGCAGACAGGAATGGATTTAAAATCAATCCTAACAAAAGCTCTTGTGTTCTTTTTACAAGAAAGAGAGGAGTTATCCCAGATCCTTGCATAGAACTGCGTGGATAACAGATACCTGTAAACAAAGAACACAAATTTCTAGGTGTCATATTTGACTACAGACTCACCTTCGTCCCGCACATTAAACCTCTTAAAGAAAAATGTCTAAAAACAATGAACATAATTAAACTTCTATCCCAGACCACATGGGGTAGTGACAGGAAGTGCTTAATGACTCTCTTTAAAAGCCTCATTCGATCACGACTAGACTATGGCGCCGTGATTTATCACTCTGCCGCCCCGAGCGCACTAAAGATGCTAGACCCAGTCCACCATCTAGGAATCCGACTGGCCACTGGCGCTTTCAGAACGAGTCCCATAAAAGTTTATATGTAGAATCAAATGAGTGGTCACTTCATCTGCAGAGAACATACATCAGCCAAACATATTTTCTGAAAGTCCACTCAATTCCACAACATCCCTGTTTTAATACCATTAATGACATGGCATATGCTACACTCTTTCGCAAACGTCCCTCAGTAAAACAGCCTTTCTCGCTGCGTGTGAGGGAGCTTAGTGAAGAAATGCATGTTCCACTTCTCGAGTTTCGCCTAATGCATCCAGCCAAGCTGCTACCTCCTTGGGAGTGGCAGCTCATACAATACGATATATCTTTCGTGGAAGTCACAAAGCATGCTCCAGAGATTGAAATCCAAATGCATTTCCGGGAACTTCAGTACAAATACTCCTGCACGGAGTTCTACACAGATGCATCGAAGTCACGCGACGGGGTGTCCTATGCAGCCGTCGGTCCATCCTTCTCGGAATCCGATTTACTGCATCCGGAAACTAGTATCTTCACGGCTGAGGCCTACGCAATACTGTCGACCGTGAAGCATATAAGGAAATCAAAACTCAAAAAATCAATTATATATACGGACTCCCTAAGTGTTGTGAAGTCTTTGATATCGTTCTGTAAGCACAAAAATCCTATAATAAACTCTATTCCGTCCTATGTAAAGCATATGTATCTAACCAGCATGTTGTGAAGAAGAAGACGCGCCTCGCGGCACAGACACATCGCCAACGCGCGGCTCGGCTCCGCTCGCGCTGTTGATTACTGTCGCCTTTTTTGGGCAGTGCTTCGGGCTGTCTCGCCGTTCCCGGTCGCTGCGCTTTTGCCTTAGGAGCCGCCAATAAACCTCTTCTCAATTGGTGGAGGTGCTGGGACTCAAACCCCGTCGCTTGTAACCCTGGAGCTGCGATCAAGAACGCTATCGCCCGCCATGACCGACAGCTCATCCCAAACGGCGCCGACGCCACAGTCCGTCACTTGCACCGGCGTTGCACGACAACGCGACCCCAAGATCTTCAGCGGTGCAGACGACGAAGACGTAGAAGACTGGCTGGCGTCATATGAACGGGTGAGCGCGCACAACAAGTGGGATGATCCAGCGAAGTTAACCCACGTCATCTTTTATCTGGCTGGTGTTGCCCAACTCTGGTTTCACAACCACGAAAGTGACTTACCCACATGGTCAATCTTTAAGACAACCTTTACAGAAGTGTTCGGCCGACCCGCTGTTCGCAAACTGCGCGCTGAACAACGCTTGCGCGCCCGAGCACAGCAGACGGCAGAAACATTCACGAGCTACATTGAAGACGTCGTGGACCTGTGTAAACGAGTCAACGCGGCAATGCCCGAAGCTGAGCGAATTCACCATATACTGAAGGGCATCGATGACGGCGCTTTCCAGATGCTTCTAGCCAGGAATCCGCGCACTGTGTCCGAAGTCGTCAGCCTATGCCAAAGTTATGATGAGTTACGCAAGCAACGCGCTTCGACTCGGCGTGCTCTGGGCAGCGACGACTTGGTGGCAAGCCTTGACAGCATGTACGACCCATGCTCATTACTTCAACGGGTCAAGGACTTCGTGCGTGAGGAAGTTGCCCGCCAACTTTCTTTAGTCCCCTTCACTCAGGAGCCCACCTCCAGTCTTCCAAACACGCTCCGCACTCTCATCTCCGAAGAGGTCGCTCAAGTTGTCCCTTCCGCACACCATCAGCCGCCTGCAGCCACGAATCTCAACTCTGCTCTGGCAGTGCAGCCTGTCGCGACTCCTCGCACCTATGCGCAGCCAGTCCTGCCTGTGGCTGCGCCTCTTACGTACGCGCA
Source organism: Dermacentor andersoni (assembly GCF_023375885.2). NCBI lineage: Eukaryota > Metazoa > Arthropoda > Arachnida > Ixodida > Ixodidae > Dermacentor > Dermacentor andersoni. The sequence goes on from NC_092824.1 coordinate 59,045,167, forward strand.
GGCAGTACGCAGGCCTCCGCCTGCGTCTTTCGCGACCCATTCCCAACCGGTGCCACCGGAAGCCCATGCTGCATCTTGGACCGCACCGAGAGCTAATCCTTGGAGGACGCCTGATAATCGTCCCATCTGCTATTCTTGCTGTACTCCTGGACACGTCGCCCGATATTGCCGACGTCGGCCTCAAGCGTTCGGCGACGCCTCTCGGCCCTTCCAGTACGGCAGCCAGCCCTTTCGCCAAAACGCCACTCCTTCCCACCAACCGTATGCTCGTGCTGACCTTCCAGAATTTCCTTCGCGTCGCTCGCCATCCCCTCGCCGACGCTCGCTCTCCCCAATGCGTCGGCGACCCGCACCACCTGACCAGGAAAACTGAACGTCGCAGTTCACGAGGCAAGAACTGCGCCCCATTCGAACTGTCCAAGTCCTCGCGCCTGTCCTGCTAACGTGGTCGAAATTAGTGTAGAAGGTGTTCCTGCATTCGCTCTTGTGGATACCGGCGCAGCCGTTTCTGTGATAGCCGCCAAACTGTGCCGTTCGCTGCGCAAGGTGACCACGCCGCTTTCTGGACTGTCGCTTCGTACGGCAAGCGCTCAGCACGTCACTCCGCACGCAGCCTGTACTGTACGTGTGCTTATTCACGGCATTGTTTACATAGTCGAGTGCATTGTTCTTCCCACCTGCTCGCATGACGTCATCCTCGGATGGGACTTCTTATCCCGTCATAAAGCCGTGATCGACTGCGCACGCGCCGAAGTTGAATTTTTTCCTTGTGACGCACCCTCGCACGAAGATTGTGACCGCCCTTCTAAACTTACCGTGCGCGAGGACACAGATATTCCACCTGGCTCCTTCGCTCTCGTACCCGTCTCTTGCGATGCCATCACTGATGCAACGGTCCTCTTCACACCTTCCGACGTCTTCATGAGCCGTAAATCTCTCCGACTACCCTTTGCAACACTTGACATGGCTGGCGGCTGTAGCAATATATACTTCTGCAATCCCCTCTGTGCGCCGATTACATTGCTCGTTGGTGAATGCCTTGGCATCGTGGAACTCCTCGACTCTTCGTCTTTGGTTGACGTCCCCGGAGACTCTTTTGATATCGACTCCGGCCAGTCGTCTTCGATTTCCGCGCTTGAAGAGACGTCCAAGGATGCATTCTCGAGTGCCATCGCCGATACCCTCACACCTGCCGAACGCGCCGACCTTCTTGATCTCCTGCACCACTTTAGAAGTTCATTCGACGTTTCACAACCTCACTTGGGCCGCACGTCGGAAGTGCAGCACTACATTGACACCGGTTCACATCAGCCGTTACGTCAACGACCCTACCGCGTCTCGGCCGAAGAGCGTCGTGTCATTACCACCCAAGTCGAAGATATGCTGCGCCGTGACGTTATTCAACCTTCGCACAGTCCCTGGGCGTCGCCTGTCGTTCTCGTTCGCAAGAAGGACGGGTCTATTCGCTTTTGCGTCGACTACCGTCGGCTAAATAAGGTAACGCGCAAAGACGTCTATCCTTTGCCGCGCATCGACGACGCCCTCGACAGTCTTCAGGGAGCAGAATTCTTCTCGTCCCTTGACTTGCGTTCGGGGTACTGGCAGGTACCGATGGCTGCAGCCGATCGCCAGAAAACCGCATTCATTACGCCTGACGGCTTATATGAATTTAACGTAATGCCGTTCGGGCTTTGTAACGCCCCTGCCACCTTTGAACGACTCATGGACAACACGCTGCGTGGCCTCAAGTGGTCCATATGTCTGTGTTACCTCGACGATGTCGTGGTTTTCTCGCCTGATTTTCCGACTCACCTGCTCCGCCTCAGACTTGTTTTGACCTGTCTAACGAACGCTGGCCTCCAACTCAACCTCAAGAAGTGCCGCTTCGCCGCGCGAGAGCTCACCATTTTAGGCCACGTTGTGTCCAAGCACGGCGTTCTACCCGATCCTGCAAAACTTCGAGCAGTCGCTGAGTTTCCGAAGCCTCAGACCATCAAAGAACTTCGGAGCTTTGTGGGCCTATGCTCATATTTCCGGCGCTTTGTTCGGAATTTCGCATCGATCATGGCGCCATTGACTCAGCTTCTGCGCGGTGACACCACCCTCTCCTCCTGGTCCCCTGCATGTGACTCCGCCTTCGCTACGCTGCGTCGTCTTCTCACCTCCCCACCTATTCTTCGCCATTTCGACCCGTCGGCTGCAACTGAGGTACACACAGATGCCAGCGGGGTCGGTCTCGGCGCCGTCCTCGCCCAACGAAAGCCAGGCTACCCCGAATACGTAGTCGCCTATGCGAGTCGCACGCTGACGAAGCCTGAGGCCAATTACAGCGTGACCGAAAAAGAGTGCTTGGCCTTAGTATGGGCACTTGGCAAGTTCCGACCATACCTGTACGGGCGCCCATTCGACTTGGTCACAGATCACCACGCGCTTTGTTGGCTTGCCAACTTGAAAGATCCCACTGGCCGCCTAGCCCGTTGGGCATTACGCATCCAGGAGTACGATATTCGCGTCGTATACCGCAGTGGGCGAACACACTCCGACGCCGACGCTCTGTCTCGTTCACCTTTACCTCCAGACTCGGCCTGCGGAACAACTTCCGCACACTCCATCTCATCTCTCGACATGGACTCCTTTGCCACCGCACAACGTCGTGACCCGTGGATCGCTTCTCTTTTCGACTATCTTTCTGGATCATCGACCATGCCTGTATCCCGAACCCTCCGACGCCAAGCAGTTCATTTTGCCATTCGTGACCAGCTGCTCCACCGACGCAATTACTCTCCTGAAGGCCGTCGGTGGCTCCTGGTGATTCCCCGCAGCTTAAGGTCACAAATATGTGCCGCTTTCCACAACGATCCACAGTGTGGCCACGCCGGAGTCTTCAAGACGTACGAACGAATTCGCCACCGCTACTACTGGCGCGGCATGTACAATTTTGTACAAAAGTTTGTTCGGTGCTGTCTTGACTGTCAACGCCGCAAATCGCCGCCTTTACGCCCGTCTGGTGCCTTGCAGCCGCTCCCGTGCCCTGCCACACCCTTCGATCGCGTCGGCATCGACCTATACGGCCCGCTTCCTATGACGCCAGACGGCAATCGGTGGATCGTAGTTGCTGTCGACCACTTGACACGCTACGCCGAAACTGCTGCTTTACCAAGTGCTACGGCACGGGATGTAGCCTTTTTCGTTCTACATCGCTTCGTGCTTCGACACGGCGCACCTCGAGAACTCCTCAGTGATCGAGGTCGCGCCTTCCTCTCCGAAGTCGTCAAAAGTTTGCTCTCGGAATGCCGCATTATTCATCGGACAAGCACGGCATACCACCCCCAGACTAACGGACTCACAGAGCGATTTAACCGCACACTTGGTGACATGCTGTCGATGTACGTGGCATCTGATCATGGTAACTGGGACCGCATCCTTCCATTCATCACGTTCGCGTACAACACCGCGATCCAGGCCACTACGGGATTTTCACCTTTCTTCCTCCTGTATGGCCGCCAGCCTACACATACCATCGACACGCTCCTTCCATACCGTTCTGACGCCTCCGAGTGTCTACCTGTGTCCGACATCGCCCGACAGGCCGAAGAATGCCGCCAGCTAGCGCGCTCCTTTACGGCCGAGCAACAGCAGCGCCAGAAAGAAAACCGCACCGACACGCTTCCGAACACCACCTACGCTCCAGGCGTTCTTGTGTGGTTGTCTGTGCCTTTCCAGACTCCGGGGCTTTCCTCGAAACTCGTCCCAAAATTCGAAGGGCCTTACCGAGTCTTGGAGCAAACATCTCCGGTGAATTTTCTAGTTGAGCCACTGTCACCACCTGAAGACTTGCGCCGGCGTGGACGTGACATTGTCCACGTCTCGCGTCTGAAGCCCTACCACGACCCTCTGCCTCCCGATTCTTAAGGCGCCAGGATGGCTCTTTTTGTCCGGGGGGGAGATTGTGAAGAAGAAGACGCGCCTCGCGGCACAGACACATCGCCAACGCGCGGCTCGGCTCCGCTCGCGCTGTTGATTACTGTCGCCTTTTTTGGGCAGTGCTTCGGGCTGTCTCGCCGTTCCCGGTCGCTGCGCTTTTGCCTTAGGAGCCGCCAATAAACCTCTTCTCAATGTGATAATATGCTGGGTGCCTGGACATAGGGGCATCCAGGGTAACGTTCTAGCGGACCAAATGGCCACATCAATTGCATCACACACGGTTAACTCTACCGCTGCAGTCCCTGTCACAGACCTGAAGCCTTTCTTAAGAAGGAAACTGCGAAACTACTGGCAACGCTTGTGGGACCTGGAAACAAATAATAAGCTACATGTAATAAAGCCACAATTAGGTTTCTGGCCTCCTGTAACAAAATCACGCCGGACAGATGTCGTATTCTGTCGTCTAAGAATAGGACACACTTTTGGCACGCATAACTTTTTACTTACTGGAAATGAGCCCCCAACCAGTGGGAGATGCGGGGAGAGGCTGACCGTCCTCCATGTCCTCCTGGACTGTCGGAAAGCCGAATCTGACAGAAAGAAACATTTTCCATTAGCATACCGGCAGCACATTCCCCTTCATCCTGTAATGTTACTCGGCCCAGAACCACTCTTTGACACTAACGCAGTCCTAGACTTCCTGAAAGATGTTGTGTTACATGTAATTAGCCCTATACGTTCATAGCGTCTCCTCTCTCCAGAGGATGCCGCTGTGATAGCTATTTTGTATAGCACATGTCTCTCGGCCCTTGCGTTTCAAGGGCTCTGGCGAGGCAGTAGTGCTCTTAGATAATTTTAGTCTCTCGCATATTTTATATAATGCATCATTCTTTTTTAATGCATTTTAGTGATCATAGTACATGTCATTAATCATTGCCATAATTTTATTACGGGTAATTTTTATGCAATTTGCACAAACTCTTTTAGGCCTCTCTACAGCCAAGTCACATGAAATTCACAGAGCCCATCAGACCACGACATGTTCATTACCATTAGCATGGCGCTCTTTGGCCATACCTGGCCCTTGCGCCATTAAACCTCAAACATCATCATCATAGTGAAGAGAGCTCAAAGAGGACAGCAGAGGAGGATGATGCAGCGGAACCATGAGCCGGAGAGTGGAGGAGAGGAGAAAAAGGAGAGGAGATGAGGAGAGTGGGAGCGCCAGGAGAAAAGCGCATTACCGCGCAGGACGGGCTCTGCGACGACGACCGCGACGAGATGGAAACACAGTTTCACCGATGGCAGGCGGAGAGCGCGCCCACCGATACCATATATGGAAACAGAAGCGCTGCATGGGCGGAGGTCTGTCTGCGGCGGCTTCTGTGAATCGCGCCCATGCATCGCCCACGCGCTACTTCTCGTGATTACCGGATTAGCGAGGTAGTCGTGCCACACTCACTGCCTTTGCAATGTGTCGCACGTGTGTGATTTTCCGTGCCAGCCAATATATCGTGAAATGAAAACACATATAAATTTCGCGTTAGGGAGTAGCGTGATCGACGGCGAATTTTTTACTCCAGAAAGAAACGGCATGACTCGGATCGAAGCCGAAGTCGGTACAGTGTCTTGCAGCTTGTTCGTAGTGTTCTGCTTCTAGGAATGGAGTGGGGAATGAGTGCCGACCACCAAGGCGGGGGTGCAGCTTAACACAGCGTCCCAGAACGTTAGCTGCCACATGGCGAGAACGGGACAGACTGACACGCTCACACTCAAGACTCCAAGAAAAAAGTCATTAATTCTAGTGGCCGAGCAGAAGTTGGAGCGCACACAAGTGCTCGAGCTCGTGCTATGTGGGACGTGACGTATACGTGCCAGTCGTGCCAAAGAAGTGTAATACAGGCAACCGCATTGATAGCGAAGTGCTTGGGGCAAGTGAAATCCTTCGTTATAAAGGTCACATCAATGTAAAGGCCCCACTGCGCACAGCTCATATAAAAAAGATGACGAACCTTTCCCCTACCGGGAAATGGGGGTAATCGAGGCTTTCCTTGAGCCACGGTTAGTTAACCCACCGGTAATGGCGCCGGATTGCTTCAGCCTCCCGCTCCCTCAACTCGAAATCTCGTTGCTGTCGGATTTCCTGGGCTAGAGCGGCTCTAACGGCTGGAACGGCGATCGACGCAGAGCCGTTTTGCGGGCGAATTCTCGTCGACGCTCGTCGAACGCTGCCCGTTCCTGGGGGCAGCGCACAACGCGTGGCCGTCCCATCTGTTTTCCTCTACTGAACTGAACGGAAACGAAGCCGGCGCAGCGCGCGGATCCCTTCCCTGCCCTTTCCCTCCCCGGCTAAAGCGAAACGGCTCTGATTGGTTGGGCGCGTGGAGCGAGTGTGCGCCTATGTAGCTGAAATCCTTGCTAATGACTCCCGCTCCGGCGCCGGCGCAGCTGCCAACTACTCAAACCGCCCTTTCCCGCAGCTGCTCTGCTCTGGGAGCAACTTGGTTTTTTGTGTCACTACAACGCCACTGAAACTTGTGAGCCAATAAAGATTCGCTTGAAAATAAGGACAGAGCTAATGTATATTCAGACTGCGGTCGTAACGTTAGCTAAGCGCGCACCTGTCGTAAAGGCCGTATCGCGCGTTACTTGCGTTAAGATCGTTAAGAATGCCGGTCGTGCATATTGTTTGTATACTTTACACTTCTTAAGACCGGCCTATAGAAACATGAGCAGGCCAGTTGCGTCTCAGTGGATTTCAACATGGCGTTACCGCAAAACACACTAAGCGAAGGAACCAATGAAATGCGGCGGCCGTTGCAGCTCGAAGGAAGCGCATACGAATACAATGTAACCGCCTGCGGCCTATTTAATTTAGAACATGGCAGGGGAAATGCTCTGCGCCCTAAGTGGTATGCATTTTACACACTTTTCATACATCGTCAGCGAATTTTTTCTTGCGCTATCCCCATTAACATGATTAAGTACGCGACAATGTTCACGTGCACGGCAAAATAACACCTGGAATAAAATGCCGCAGCTTCACCTCCTAGCTTACCGCGGTGAGACCTGTCGGCGGGGTGCGTCTGCATCGCAATTTGCACTAGTTATATGCACTAGTAATACATTATCCGGTGCCATGAATGTCACCTTCCTCGCACAACTGGCGACCTTTCTCAGAAGCAGAAACAGAAAAATGCGTTATTCGGTACGTCAGTCCTTACCCGCAGTGCGTAATCACTGAAAGCACCGCGATCACCTTCGTCCCCGTCGTCTGCTTCACATGCCAGTGCTGACTTCTGCCGTTCGCTCTGCTCTGTTCGCGAGCACGTCGCTGACGTGCGATGGCCACCTGATGCTGCACTTGGTAGCTGGGTTGGGCTACGCTGCGTAGTTGCCGCGGCTACCGCGGGGTGCCGCGACGAGTCCACTAGCTAAGCATACTCCAGCTCGGGGAGGCCCACCGCCTTTGGCTTGCGTTTAGCACGTCGTAGGCATCAAAATCGAAGTCGTGGCATCCAAATTGAAATTTGAGCTGCGTGCCACGGTGACATTTAGAAGGCAGAGCGTTGTGGACATGCCCCTCTTCGCGGTAGCCTTCGCACTGCGAGACATTGAAGAAGGAACAGGATCATAGCGGAATCCCTCCCATCTCATGTAAAAGTGGCCTACTTTTACATGAGATGGGAGGGATTCGCCTTCAAATGAGATCTTAAGTCACCGCGACGTGCCGATACAGTCGTCATCACGGTCGTCAATCAGTTCTCAATCACAGAGATTTTCTTAAAGGCAGATCGAGGCTAGTACATTGTGCACATGTCCTTCGAATGAAACTACCACACAGAGTCGTATAGGCATCGACTACGGCGCACAGCGCGGCGCACAGCTGGCGCCCCAGCCGCTTCCGGATTTCTCCGGATGGTTGAGAACACCAGCCCCCACTCCCATGGAGATGCCGAAGCATACCTCCAATCCTTCCCCCGCCCCCCGGCACACAGCCAAAAAAGTAATTACCAGAGCTTTGTCTCCCACATTATTTGAGGTTTCTTTTAACTTGCCTTATCCCTTAAATCTTTTTTTTTTGTGTGTGTGGCTAAAAGCTTAATGCATCATTGTTGGCGTGGACGTGCAGCTATTGACTCATATTTTCGCTTTATTTCCGCAAATCCTGATAATAGGAGGACAAGCGTATTATAACTACCAGAAGCGGCTGCCTCATCCGTCTTTTCTCACTTCATCATTGTTTTAAATATGCAATGTAAACACCATGCACATACACAATATACTTAAATATATACAGAGGAAGAAGTTTATTATATTTTTAAAGAGATAGAGGTAGCCAATTAAAGGTTATATCTAAAGATATGGATCGCATATGCGCAGAGAATGAATATGTTGCTGTATGTTCACCTCGCTTCAAATTGCTTTACGCTATTTTCTCACTCTGAAAAAGACCTGCAGGCTTCAGTGACCCTTTAAGCACAGACATTTATAAAAGGCGCCTGAAATGGGCGTGAATGATATGTGTCTCAGCATTGCTTCTTTTCCCTGTAAGCAATGTTAACAACTCATGAAAAAAAAAGCACTTCTAAATATCTAGGACAATTATTAGGGATGTAAACATCGTCACTTGCACCCAGAGGTCATCAATATGTAGAGGGCGTCTCAATTAAGTATGATGCACCCAGATTTCGAAAAAAAAAAAGCAATTGCGTTACTCAAATAAAACCTAGTGCATATTGTTTGCGGCACAGTTGAGTAACTGCCAGTAATATTTTTTCACTACTGAGAGTTAATTAGGCAATGGTAATTAATTATTTAAGTCGAGACGTACTATTCTAATTATGAAGCTTTCGAAAAAGCATTTCTTGGCATTGCCAAGGGACATCCAACTGCGGTATATTCAACGACGTATTAATTGCGTACTAATTTTTGCTGACTAATAGATGTACCCCGCGAAAAAAGAAAAATATCAAGGGACTGCGCCCCCACCCGTACCATAAAGCAGCGCCCTCGAACAAGCTCCCTCTGGGTTAGCCGGAACGAGATAAAGGAAATAAAAATGTGGCAATCGAGCTAGTTTATTATCTACCACGCTCCGGCTGAAGTAGCACGTCGCATTTGGTGTTGGAAACAATCTGTGATAGCCGTTGTCTTACCGTAGATAAAGTCCACGGAGGGATTATTCTTTTTTTTTTTTGGTACAAACCCTATCACCCCAAAAGCGTATAAGCGTTTCGAGGTGCTTTTTGTTTCGTCGCAGTCGCCATCTCTTTCTCTAATGAGCAGAAAGAAAACATGATCCTTGTCTTGGGAGCTACAAATGGCAACGAGAGGAATGCCGCCAATATATATCAGTCATTGAAGGGTAACGGTAAACCAAACGCACCGACTATAATCTGCTATCAACGCCTATGAAATTATGAAATCTGGAAACAAACCGACAGCTTCCAGAAACAATGGCGGAGGACTCCATTTTTTAGTCCTAGCCTACGCAATCATGTTCTAGCACTTTTGGCCGCAAATTGTCATGCCGTACAGTGCTATACTATCCATTCAGTGCTTAAACTGACACGCCACGCACACAAGCACTTGCGCTTACGTGGTATGTGTAATGTTTTTATAAGTACGAAATGAAATTTAGCGTTCTATTTGAAAACAGAATTTCAGGGGCCCTATGCGGTAAAATTATTCCAATTATTTTTTATTCTAATCTCCTGACGTCAAACTTGCGTAACCACCGATGCAAACATCGGGCAGTAACCCGCAGGTTGTCTGAACAGACCAATCAAACGCCCTCCTTGTTTATAGGAGGTCAGTTTTGTTTGCTTGAAAAACGAATAACATGGCCTACAGTGAGCGGCTTGTCTTATCTAATTGGCTTACAAGACGCAAAGAGCACGTTCAAGTGGAGAGGGGTTCGATGGGGGCGACCCACTGTTCTGAAATCGATAACCGGATTAAGATGATCGTGCCGGTGTCGGCGATTGGTCCGCTTTCCGTTGCTTAGCTTGTGGTGGCTAGTCGAAAATCGCGGTGGCATGCAACGGAAGCTTAAGAGTGGGGCTAAAACGGATCCTCAGCAAAAAAGAGTTGGCAGAGCGAGGTCGTAAGCGTGCCGAAAGTCTACAAAAACGCAACATGGCCACACGTAAAGTCCTATTATACTCAAATAAACCAATGCTTTCCGGCAGGTACAAGTAGCCAGTGCCTGAGCGATCAGTGGCAGCCATCATTTATTCCTTTCGGAACCGGGCAGCCTGCGGCTATTGAGAAGAAAATTCAGTTTTGTTCGGCATAATAATGCATCTTTAACGCGTACACGTCACTTTGACGCGGCGAGATCTTCAAGTTTTGTGACATCGCGTGATAGGCAGGTGGAGTGGGTGCAGCCCGAAAACTTTTGACCAATAGCCGAGGGCTAATGACGAAAAGGCGTCGAATGAGAAATAGCTAGTTTTATTTTTTTTTTTTGCTCCACTCATACATAATCAGTGCTTTACGCCATATCAGAAGGGGAGCTATCGCGGTTTTTGTGACGTCGCGTGATAGACAGGCGATGTGGGGGTGGTGCAAAAAAGTTTTTGACCATTCGTGGAGGGCGGATTGCAGAATTGCAATAGAAAAATATGTAATAGCTTTACGTCATAGCACCCCTGCTCGAAAATACGAAGCTGCTTTAACTGCGCGTGGTGGGTTACAACTACAATGGAAACCCGTAGAACCCTTCTTTACCCTTGCACAGTTCCGCAGAACCACATTTACACGTTCTTTCGCCCTGGTGCTTCTAGAGCACTATTCATTGTGTGTCTCTCAATGGTATGCTAGCTTCCTGGTTAGCTCAGACGTTAGAACGAGCTTTAAAAGCGTTGCTACACGATTCAATTTGCTTTCCAGGAAAAGTTTTGCTTGCAGTGTAAAGGTCGACTTCTTACTGTAGGACGAGTATCCCACAGTAATAAGGATGACTCGTCGTCAGGGTCTGGAGGAGGACGAATTTACTAGACTTCGTATAGAAAATCTGGTCGTCAGCGGAGAAGTCTACTCATCTCCTTACCTGCCGGCCACACCCACTAAGGAGGACCGAGCAGACAAGGTACTTAGGAAGGCTCACAAACAGGCTCTAGGCCTTCACCCTTGCACTTGCACACTGTGCTTAAAATCTCTCGGTGTCTGAAATAATGCTACAGGGACCATCACAGCACACATAATAAACCAACGAGAACGTCTAGTAATCACCCCACCAAACCCCACTCTTTTCTACCGCTTGGGGTTACCTGCTGATTTCGCTTTCACCAACCCCAAAGCACTATACCTCCAAAAATCTGGCACTGCGTAACGGTCGCGCGCATGCCACGATATAAGCACCCACATTTCCACGCCTAACATCGCCGCACTCGTGCAAACACGCTACAACAGCATTATCACAATCACCCCATACAGCATCATATATGTAGGCAGGCCTGCGCACCTGTGTCGGCAAGTCCACATGATCATAGTGATCGGCCACACCTTGCAAGACCTAGTGTAGGCCCCGCTTAAGCTAGCCCTGTCAGTCTAGCAGAAGATCCGGCCATTTACCTTGCCATTGCTTGTGGACCAAACAGAGAACACGTCACCGAGAACACGCAACCATGATCTCCGATTCCCAAGATTCTCATCCCAGCTTCATATCAGGCCGACTACACAAAGCAGCCAATGGCATCCTTTACCGTGCTACCATAATATCACCCATCATCAGCATCGTATAAACCCGAAGCCAGGATTCCCTCCCCAGAAACCACCGACCCCACACGGTCGCCCAAGCCTGTGCCATCCGGGCGCCACACCATTTAGATCATGACCCCTATGTCGACTCCGTGCACCGTACTTATCACACCCTACTTCAGCACAATCGACTATACCACCGTATTTACCCCTTTCTAACAAAACCTTCACGAGAGAAGCAGCTGCTACGTGGCCGAAGCAAGAGACCTTCCCGCGTGCACCTAAACCAATACAATGCTCTTCACCCTAACTTATACGCCTACAAACGTACACAGTGCGGCGAGTACACAACCTTTATCAATCCAGCAGGACATGCTCATATAAGCCCACCATCGCCGCGCCACAAATCCTACCCTCTAAAATTGGGACGCCATGCTGTTCTTTGGAACTCGTGTGACCAGCAAAAGCTGGCGTGGCGTGCCGGGCGGGTAGCCAAGTCGGTAATGATCCTGAACTATGAGGCCGCAGCAATGGAGTATATCGTAAGCAACACGAAGCTGCCGACACAGGTCCTTTACTTTTCTTAAACGGACCTTGAACCACCCCTTAAGCTTATTGAAATAACGTAGTCCTAGTTTTTTTGTTTCAATCACTAAGAACTGTACATTTCTGACGCGGCTTTGTTATTGTCTAGCAGTTCTAACATTAATAAAGGAGCCGTACATACGCAAGAGCTTCGTGTCCTGTGGGAATTGCTTGTGTTCGCCTCCGCAGCGGCTACGACTCCGACCCTTGGGCTACGAAGGCGAACTCTCAGATTTGCAGCCACCATTTCGGCGTCTTATAAGTGCATGAGTCTCCCTTTTAGGGTCTCTTTTCCTTCCTCGCGCTTCCCATCTCTGGTTGCGCCCTGTTCATGACTGTTCGCCGTGCATCGCCGGCAAACGCAAACGCACCGGCGTGTTCCCACTTGCCGCCACCGATGGCGCCTGTCTCACTAAGGTGTGCGAAATGGAACATGACGGAAGGTTGGGCTACATTCTACGACATGGAGAATGACGAAGCAAACAATAATAAATGTTACAACAACTGACAGAGACCACGAACTTACCGATACATGTGTTACCGGCGAAGCAGCTCAAGAACCAAAAAAAAAATAGAAAACGGACACACGCGTGTCCTTTTTTTGTCCATGATTTAAGAGCGCAGGTCTTAGGCGCCCGTTGCTGCATTGAGTGCCGGCGCAACCGAGCCAACGAGCAAAGTGAAGGATGGAAAAGCGAAGGAGGAGCACTGGCGGGGCATAAAAGATGGCGGTAGTGAAGAGAGCGCGAGGAGGAAAGCATAGAAGGAGGGTGCAGCAGAAGCATGAGTGGGAAGCGTAGGAAGAGGAGGGTTTGGCGAAATTTTGAGGAGAAAAGTGCAGTACCGCCCAAGGGGGGCTCTGCGGCGACGACTGCGATGAGATGGCACCACAGTAGCGCGCCGTCGTCCTTTCACTGGTCGCATGCGGAGTGTGCGAACACCGATACCATATATGGAAGCAAAATCACAGCATGAACGGAAGTTCTTCAGGGGTGACTGCTCTGCGTCGTGCCGACGCATCACCCACGTGGTGTCTCTGGCGATCTTTCGATTAGCTAGAGTTCCCTGTGCGAGAGCCTTATACAGTCGCCCTACAATTAGCCAGGCTGTCGCACCATACTTCGCTCCAACGGAAACTTGCCGCACGAGACCAATTTTCCGGGCCAGGCACTATATCGCGGAATAAAAACACATATATACTTCGCATTAGGGAGTAGTGCAATTGGGGCGAATTTTTTACTCCAGAAAGAAATTGTACAACCTGGGTCGAAATCGAAGGTAGTACAATGCCTAGCTGCGTGTTCGTAGCGTTCTGCTAGAAGGAAAGCACTGGGAAATCAAAGCCGACCGCGAAGGCGGAGGTACAGCTTAATACAGCGTCCCACACCGTTAGTTGCCACAAGACGAGAATGGGACAAACTGGCACGCTCCTGCTCGTGACGCAAGGAAAAATAGTCATTAATGCTAGTGGCTGAACGGAAACTAGGGTGCACACAACTGCTCTAGCTAGTGCAATGTGGGATGTGACGTATACGTGACAGTCGTGGCAAAGAAGCGTAACACAGTCAACCATCCTCATAACATATTGCTTGGGGCCTGCAAGATCACACGCACACGCACACACACACACACACACACACGCACACACACACACACACACGCACACACACACACACACACACTCACGCACACGCACACGCACACGCACACACTCACGCACACGCACACGCACACACACACACACACACACACACACACACACACACGCACACGCACACACACACACACACACACACACACACACACACACACACACACACACCCGCATGCGCACGCGCGCACGCACACACGCACGCACAAAAATGACCAACCCTTCCCCTACCCGGAAATGGGCGTAAGTGAAGCTTCATCGACCATCAGCGACCTTCATAACGGTTAAGTAAGCAACAGGTAATGGCTCCGAATTGCTTCGGCCTCCCGCTCCCTCAGTTCGGGATCTTCGTCTCGTTGCTGTCTGACTGCCTGTGCTCGGACTACTCTAACGGCTGGATCGGCGCACCGATGGCGAGCCTTTTGACGGGCGCGTTGTCACCGCTGCTCGTCAAACGCTGCATAGTCCTCGGGGGAACGCACAACGCGTGAACCTCCCATCCGTTTTCCCAGACAGAACGGAAACGAAGCCGGCGACGTGCTCGCGAAACCCTTTCCTGCCCTTTCCCTTCTCGGCTAAAGCGAAACCGCTCTGATTGCGCGCGTGGTGACTATGCAGTTCGAACCCTTCCTAATGGCTTACACTGCGGTGCCGTCGCAGCAGCTACCTCATCAAACCGCCTGCTCCCTGCAGTTCCTCAGCTCTGGGAACAACTGGATTTTTTGCGTGACCACAACACCACCGAAACTTGCGAGCTACTGCAAGCTTTGTTTGAAAGCAGGGACAGAATTATTACCTCATTGTACAGGTCACTCCCTTCTGCAGGCTTTCGTTGAAATCTAATGGGCTGTTTTTGACATCTGCATGAGTTGGCTGCTGCGCCTGCGTCGTAAAAGAATGCTTATGAAGTACGGTACTTTCCATGGAGCCGAATAATGCTTGCACAAGCCCATATGTTATCGTTCACAACCACTGCAATTACTCTCACAATCTGTGAAGTTTTCTGACAAATACTTTGTCATGTTAAGTTTGCTGAGAAAAATTGGAGCCCTCTTCGTGAACCATTTCGGCAGTAGCAAGAGTCTTTTAGCTGAATGTCTCCCATGGAAAGCTCTCAAACAGCAGAAACGTGATGTTAAGGGTCATTTTGATAAGAAGGCATATTTTGAGAGCCGAAAATATCCAAGCCGTCGAGGCCGACCGTAACGTGCCAGAAAAAAATCTTTTTACGTGAATGTCACCGTGTAGGTGTAATATTGCTGTTAAACTTGTAGTATCCAAGTTGACGTCGAAAAAGGTTCACTGAAGAACAGCAGACGCTGTCTTCCACCTGGGGCATATACCAAGGGACACAACACACCCAGTAGCCCCATGGATACACATTATTAACGCGACAGTGTTAAGGAGCTCGTGTGGCAGAAAAGCCGGTGTCATCGGCAGTGAGCGAAAAACCCCGTTAAGCAATTCATAAATAAAAACAACTTGCAAGATGGGCTGGGTGGGAATCGAACCAGGGTCTCCGGAGTATGAGACGGAGACGCTACCAAACAGCCATGAGTCTGATCGTTCAAAGCGGGACAAAGGCGCCTCTAGTGAATGCGGTGTTGCCTTAGAAACGTGCCGTAGAAAATTATACAGCGGTGTATATCGGTAACTATAAGCATGTAAATTACAGAAGTCGCAGTTAGACGAGTAGCGAAGTGTGTTTCCGCTACATTTCTGCTGCGCTTGGCGCACACGCAGAGCCATCTTACAGCAAACACAGAAGACCCCATGCTAGCAATCTACGGCGCTGCCCCGACAGATGCGCGCCACTCGCCCGCTTCTCCCCTGCGTCTAGTTTGAGCGCCATGGGACCATGAGGGGACCGATGCGGTGATGTCCCAATACCCTTGCGTTTAATAAGTTTTCTCGCTCTCTCCCCTTCCAACTTCCAGCGTGTGTTACTCGAACCCTCGTGTTCAGGCGACGCGGCTCCTCCTTCCGCTCACAGCGCGATTCCTAGGCGCAGTGTCCGATGCGGAACGCCTCTGACGTGATCGCTGCGCCGTAGCGCGTCTGGTGGGAAAGCGTCCCCAGCGATGTGTGCCGTGCTGCTCGCAAGGAGTCATGCGTCTGCGTGGTCCTCCCAAGCGAGATAGAGGACGATATCATCGAGGCGTCAGCCCCATGATCGCGTCTGCCTTCATGGCGCGTCGCTACCCGGCTGTCTGTGCCGATCACGACGTTTGACTCGCGTAAATCGTTTGTCCCTCCGAGACACCGACTTCTTTGGTTCGTTCCACTTCCTCTGGAGCACGTTTCGTTGCCGCGCCGAATGCTGTGTTGCTCGGCGCTCACCGCGTGTCTTTGTGTGACTCAAGAGCATGCCGAGCGAATGAGTGGGTGGTGACCAGCCATTACAACATTAAACAGCGTCGGGGAAAAAACACTTCCTTGAGGTACACCTCGCGATACCGCCCTTTCGGTGCTTATGGTACTTCCTAACCGCACTTGAATTTTACGTTCACTGATAAGTGAGTGAATGAATCGCAGAAGATAGCCCTGTACGCCTATGTCCATCAAACTATTTAGTATTGAACTCTGAAGGACGCTATCATAAGCCTTTGATACGTCTAGGAAAATAGCTAGTGTTGAGAGGCCGAAATCTCTTTCATGTTCAATGTGGCTTATCAAGTCCAAGACGCTATCTTGCGCGCTTAAACCTGTGCGGAATCCAGTCATGCATGTTGGCAGAGCCGTTCTATCTTCGAGGCAGCATGATAAACGCTTACTTGCCAGCTTCTCCATGAGTTTAGCCACACACGACGTCAATGATACAGGACGATATGAGGCCAAGTCTGTCATTTCTTTGCCGGGTTTCAGCACTGGGACAACACAAGCCACCTTCCATGAAGGAGGAACGCTAAAGTGCAGAAACACTGCAGGCATATCCTAATGTCGATATATGCGGACGACATTTGTATTTGGTTAAGCGGATATCAACACAAGCGTTTAGCTCTGATAGCTCGACAGGCATTACTTTCAGTTCAAAATTACCTTCAAGGTGTAGGGTTGACTCTCTCGGTGGAAAAATCTGGCTTCATCATGTTTCCAGGTAGAGGAAGACGGTATGCGCGGCTGAAGATAGACCTTGATCAATCTTGCCTTCGTCAATTGAAGCACAAGCGCTTTTTGGGCGTCATTATTGACTACCGTCTACAGTGACGACGAGCTGTGGACTCTATTGTGACGTCACTATCTCCTCGTCTCAATGTGATCCGTAGAGTTGCAAGTGAGCAATGGGGAAATCACTCTTCTTCAATTATCAGGCTGCACGATGCACTAGTGACGAGTCGAATAATGTACCAGCTCCTTTTAATTTCCCCCTCACTATCACAGCTGGAACTACTTGAGGTTTTGCACATAAAGGGCCTAAGGAGGGCTCTTGGCGTTCCGCAGACTGCTCCTAACAATGCAGTACTTTATGAGTCTCTATCGAGACCTCTTAGCCTAGTCGCTTCACAAAGGTTATTGATGCAAATTGGCCGCCTCAAACAGACGATAGCCGGTCGAGCCCTTCTACAGAGCCTCCGAAAGAGATCCGAGTCCCGAGCGTACTTCACCCTTAATACTCTTGGTTACCTGGGTCATGACGCTAAAGGTCGAACTAAGAGGTTGAAACCACCTTGGTCTTTCGCGAGCCTCGATTGTTCGTTGACAATTCCTCACGTTCGTGCTAAGCGGAGTTCTCCTTTGGCGGCAACGCATTCGCTCGTACTGGAACACCTTGAAACTGAATATGCACGTCATCTTCAAATTTTTACTGATGGCTCTGTGGACAAGGTCAGAGGATCTAGTGCAGCTACTTCTCACATTCCTTCTTTGAAGTATGACTGGTCGGTTCGCTTCACTGCAGTCGTGTCCTCCACAACGGCCGAAAGCGTTGCCACTGAGGCAGCTCTAAAGAAGCTACGGTTTTGAACGCCTCAACCCGTTATTCTTACAGATTCGAAATCCGCCCTTCAAAGGTTAGAGCATGGGTTCCCTACTGATGCCTTATGTCTTAGCTCCCTACGCTCGGTGTACAATCTCCATATCAAAGGCTTCTCCATACGTTTCCAATGGGTGCCCTCGCACACAGGTATCATAGGCAACGAGATGGCGGACAGCCTCGTCCATAGAGCGCTGTCTGTGAATCCTTTGAGAAAAGTGCCTCAAGAGGACAAGAGACTCTTCAGAGAAGCGGTGTCGCGCCACTTCAGCTCTTTGTAGAGCTCACCTCACAAGCCACGTGTGACTAAGGGTCTCAAAAGAAACCAAGCCACTTTACTGCTCCGCATTCGCACGGGCTCTGCTCGTACCCCTGCGTGGATATGTAAGACTGGCCTGGCGTTGTCTCCATTATGTTCAACGTGTTGTGTGCGGCGACATAGAACATTACCTTATGTGCAGTACTCTGTATAACGCGGAAAGGAGCGTGTTATTCGGGTCCCTCAAAAAGACAGGAATTCCCCACAGTTCTCTTCAGGACATTGTTTTCCCGCGGGGGAACCAGTTACATAGGAAAGAGGTTTCTCGACTTCTTTTAAATTACCTGCAGTACACGGATTTGGCCTCCAAATGGTCTCCTTAGGAGTGACTATGTGTAGTTGTGAGGTCTAGCTGTGTCTGGTTTATATGATTTATGTATTTTAGGTGTCGCTACGGTGGAGCGATTGCCGGCAGCTACTGCAAGGCTAATCTCACCAGTAGCTTACAACCACTCAACTCAACTCAACTGGGTGGTGCGAACGGGGTGTGATAACGCTATCGCGTTCCACTCTTGAAGGCGAAGCTTAAGCGTCCTCCAATTTATTATTATTATTATTATTATTATTATTATTATTATCATTACCATTATTATTAGGCAGTCAGCGGCAATTCTTTACCACAAACTGAAGTATGTCTCTGCCCAGGAAATTCGAAGGACCGTGCGTCGTCCAGCCCGGTTCATACAGCCATCTCCCGCCAGCGCCCAAGTGCGATAATCGTGGTATCAAGTCTGCGTAGCAAGATTGCCTCCCCCCCCCCCCCCCTCACCCGACAGGCCAGGGCACCAGAGGGCGGCTAATCGTCTCACCGTCACCTATAAAAGCACGAACTGATCCACAGCCTTCTGCAGTCGGCGGTAATTATTTGCCACAAACTGACGTTTTTCTCTGCCCAGGTGAGCTAAGGCTCCTATCTGAATTGTTTAATTTCAGCGTGCCGCCGACTGCTCTAGAGGGTCTGATATTTTGTGCATTAGAGTTGGTGTATCCTCCTGTGACAGCGCCGTGCCAATGTCGTCCTGTGCACATTACTCTGATCCTCTTCCTGATGATGGCCGTTTCATGTGTTGCAAAGAGTGTAAAAAAACCTTTCATTTGCACTCATCATGTTCAGGAATCGCAGAATCAACGTTCATTTCGATGGGTTCATCCAAACGTGACACATGGAGATGTCGTCATTGTCGACAGGGAAAAAGCCGACCCTCTGCTACAGATGCATCTGTTACTGATGAACTTGATGCTCCGCAAAGCCAAATATGAGCTGTAAATTAAAAGCTGGACGGTCTCTCTTCCCTTAGAGCTGGTATCAATTCATTGTTATCACTTCCTGCAAAAATCGATCAGCTTTTGGTGCTGCCGTCGACTGTCGATACGCTCCAGTCTACCGCGAATGCGATTGAAAATTCACTTACGTTCATGTCAACGAAATACGACGATTTTCTGGTTAGAATAGAAGCAAGTGAAAAAGAAATCAAACAAGCCAACTCGGAGGTTTCATCACTCACGCTAAATGTACAGGAGCAAGAGATCGAGATCCAGTCTTTAAAAAGTGATATGAACAAACAGGAGCAGTACAGTCACCGTTTAAACCTCGAAATCCACGGCATTCCTGCTGCATATAATGAGAACTTGCGCGCTGTTGCGGCGAATCTTGCCAAAAAAGTGACCATAAATGAGTTCGACAGCTCTGGCATTCTTGCCGTCCATCGCTTACCAAGCAGAAAGAAAGATAAAATTCCAGTCATTCTGGTCAAACTTGTTTCTGTATCTGTGAAGGAAACTTGGATGGCTTGTCGCCATAAACTGCAGAACTTATGCAATTCTGATAATCACCACAAGCTTTATTTTAATGAGAACCTTGCAGTAACAAACCGGGAACTGTTAGGGCTTACCAGGAAAAAGGGAAAGGAAAAGAAATATAAGTATGCTTGGACCAAGGACCGAAACATGTTTGCAAAGAAGGAGGAGGGTGCCTCTTTAATCCGTGTAAACGACGTGAATGATCTATTCCGCTTAACGTAATTGTTCCGAAGCGGTCTATTATTCACAATGGCGATATTTTTCAAAACAACCTAATGGCTCTGTGTGAGAGTTTGGTTGACTTTCAAGCACTTGATCGTCAGTTTTCCTTTCCATCAACAGTTGCCACAATTCTTGTTGTTATGCACAGTTTTCGAAAGCATTGGGAGACCTTTTGTACTTACGTTGATAGGATTTTACATAATGTGTACGTTTTGTTCTAACTGAAATAAATATATGCTCGGCCGCGACTAACCTTTTCACACTTCCAGGATTCGTTTCCTATAGGTTCACTAGAGACACTCAAAGAGGCGGGGGGACAGCAATTTTCGCACAGCATACTTCCAGTGGGGAATAGGTAGTGGCTAATTTTTCTAGTACGGAATCTTTGGCACTGAAGATTTCAAATCAACTTACCCATATTTCACTCTTGGCAATATGTAGACGACCCTCGATAACCTGTCCTTGTTTCTCAATGAGCTGGAGGCACATCTATAAAGGACGACGTTAGTTCCTAACATATGCCTAGTAGGCGATTTCAATATAGATATTCGTAATCCCATTGTAACCTCGGTATGCGATTACTTAGACATCATTGCGAAACATGGCCTTGAAAGTATTGTTGATATTCCAACTAGGGAAGAATTAGTTCTTAATAATTTAGTAAAGTCTTGTATTGACCACTTGAATATCTGCACGGAGTCTGCTTCAGTTCATGGTGCAGTGTTACAACAGAGCGTTGCCGACCATTACTTCATAGCTTGTCAGTTACGCTTTCCTTCTCGGTCGTTATCATGTTCTAGCCCCAACACTTGCCACGCTGTTACCGATACGGCTACTTTTGATAAACTGGTCGCCTTGTTCGACTGGCCAGGCCTGCTGGAAGATACGGACAAGCTTGAGCTATATAATGAATTTTCACGTTCGATGGACATTATATATAAATCCAGTGAAAGGACAACTTACGTTCGCCAACAACGCCCGAACCAACCCTGAATGAACAGCGTGACATTATCCGCTATCAAAGAAAAAGACCTTCTTTGGCAATGGTGATTGCATTCTGCGTACACAATTTAAAACTTCTCGCAATAAAGTAAATGCCCTTATTCGTGCAGCCAAAGGATCAAACAACAGAAACCGCTTTTATGAATCTCGTAGAAATCCTAAGAAAAGGTGGTCTCTGATAAACGAGGTGAGAGGATTACCTTCAAATTTGGCTAATGATATTCAGAATCACTTTGATTCAGATTTGTCAACTGTCGTTAGCAATTTTAACAAATCTTTCTCTCAGTTTTCTGGGTTGTCTATGCAATGATGTCACACTGGTAGCACTACTACTCCTGTAATTGAATCCGCTTTCCTACTCACTATCACGGAAGAAGAGCTTTACTCGGCAGCTTCGGCCGGCATCAATCCTCAGGTATCGATAAAATTCGCATGTTTGCTCTTTACAGCAACTTCGGCGTTCTAAAGAATATCTTGCTAGAAATCCTAAACGGGATAACTACAAGCGGAAGTATTCCTATGCGGTTAAAAACGGTCGTAGTTCGACCACTTCTAAAAGGTGGTGACGCTAAGTGTGAGCATAATTATCGCCCCATTTCTATCCTGCCTAGTTTAGCAAAAGTTCTAGAAAAACGTATATTCTTAGTAGTGAACAGCTTTAGTAACAAAGCGGGGGGGGGGGGGGGGTTCTCCGACTGTCAATACAGTTTTATTGAAAAAAGGGGCACTCAGGCTTTATTAGAAGAAATGAGTGACCATTTATTTTCTTCGCTTGAAAAATAACTGGTATGTTGCGTACTTTTATTAGATGCGGCAAAAGCCTTTGACAAGGTTTGCCATTCGATTATGCTAGAGAACTCTACAATTTAGGTTTTCGAGGACCTTTTTTCCGATTGTTACACAATTTACAGATCGCTCCCTCATTGTTTCCATTTCACACGTTTGCAGTTACCGTATTTTTCTGAAGGTCGGTGTGCCACAAGGTTCCATACTGTCTCCCTTACTTTTTAATGTATACGTTAAAGACCTGTGCAATGTGCTATCTGTCTGCAAGTTATTTCAATATGCAGACGATACTGCACTGTTAGCCACACTTGAACTTTCCAGACGCATTCTCAATGCTTCAATATGACGTCGGGAAATTAATGTTTTTTTTGGAGCAAATGTAATTGACATCAATCATTCTAAATCAAAGTTGGTTTGCTTTGATAGCCCACTCAAGCGTGTTTCACATTCTTCTTCACTTTATGTGCACAGCTCTCGATGTCTGAATTGTTCCTGCCCTCCAATAAATTTTTCGGACTCTGTGAAGTATTTCGGCATATGGTTTGATTCTAGTTTTTTTTCTACTCACTTATCTTACATGTGTGCCAAACTTCGTAAAATCGTCTGTTTAGTGTACCGCATCAAACTGTTTTTACCATTGTCTGTAAGGAAATTCTTGGTACACTCATTAGCTTACAGTGTGCTCAGATATGGGATTACAACATTCGTACATTGTTCTGGTACCTGGCATCAAGGTGTAAATAGGTGCTAAAATGTATGTTAGAAAGCGTTACTTATGACGTATACAGAGCACAACAGATGAACCTTTTTCAGATGCTTAAAAATGCCGAACATACGCTGACTGTTTCTTCAAACAGTGGTACTGAAACATCTTTGGGCGGATAACTTTAAAGTCGCCACTGTGCCTTGCCGTCTTTTACGTCGTGCACCTGCTTTTTCAGTTCCTCACACACGTACCAGATTTGGCAGATATACCGAGCCTTTTATGTTCCAGATATATTCAATGCACTTCCTTCTGAAATTTCTTCTTGTAAGTTTGTACGCGACATTCGCAAAAATTTAAAGGCATTGTACACGGAATGATTATAGGCGCCATATTTTTATTTTGCCTGTCATTGTGAAACGTTTTTTCGCTCTTTAGTCGTTTATTTGTTGTTTTATTGTTTTTATTTTATTTCGCTTTTGTTATTCTCTCTTTTTTTTGCCTTGTACTTTATCGCCAGCTACCATAGTTGTGAATGTCGTTTTTATTCATTTCTTAAAAAAGAAGAGAGAAAGGTCAGTTTTTCTGGCTGAGTCTTGTTACTGACTGCCGGGTTTTGCGTGACAAGCCACTGTGATGGCTTAGGCGAACCCGATATCTGTACTTGTACTCACAGATTTGATAATAAATTATTATTATTATTATTATGATTATTTGTTCTGAAAACATATATACATTTTAAAGGAAAGGAAAAGCGAGGTGCAGGCTGGAAACTTCCACCGGAAGTGTCACAACGACATGCTACTCTTCAGAAGGGAGGGTACAGCGACACAAAAATGAAAGGTAGGTAGGAGGGGATGAAAGAGGAAAGAAAGAGCAAAAGGAGCAGTTTAAGAGAATAAAGTAGGTCACACAGTACAGATTACACACAGTAGGGCCGGTGACTGAAGGTCACGCAACTACAGTATGGTAAATAGAAGAAATAGTATCGACGCTACAAACGTGAACCTAAGTTAGTTAACTCTAGAAAAGTAAGTAGAGCGCCATGAGCCTTATCGCGTCGAGACGCACAACCACTGGAGTGCAAACATTCGTCGAGTTCCGTACACCGCAGGCCAAGTAGATGATAGTCTCTCACTAGCGACATGCGCTGCGCACTGAAAGCGGGACACTCAAATATGAGGTGCTGAAGTATCTCGCAGTAGCCACAAGACTTACCTTACGGACTGGCCGCACGTCCTTGTCTGTATAGACGTTCGCGCACGTTTACGCAGCCAACCCTCAGCTTGAGTAGTTGCCCTTCGCCCGCGAACAAGAGGCGGGAACGTTCCATTTGGAATGCGCTGGCCTGAATCCTACCTGAATAGGTGGCGACAAATCAGCAGAGCTTGCGCAAATTGAAGCCAGTCGATCCGTATCTTCATTACCGGCGATTCCTACATTGGAAGGTATCAACTGAGCAACCAGAAATACTCCACGTGGTGACATTTTGTTTGCAGCGTCAGTAATCCTTCACACAACTGGGCAAATAATGTGACGGCATTGTGACCTGCTAAGAGTAGCCGGGAGCCTGTAAAGATGGCAATATTTGATGTGGTTAACTCTTCTTGCACGAATTTCAGTGCAACATTAATCGCTGCTAGGTCCCAAGTTGTTGACGAGGTTGCATGAGGTATTTCAAAGATACGTCGTACTTGAGTCGAAGGGCAGAAAAAAGCTGCAGAGGCGCTTTGACCGTCGCTTTGTACAGATGCACATGTGAATGCTTGAAGATAATCTGGAAATCTTTCAAACTTGTGAGACTGAGCCAATTGGATATTGCCGAAAGACACATGTCAGACCCCTTGTTTAGGCCACGGATTGTGTGGCAAATGGGGAATATATGCTTCGTGATATCTTTTCGGGGGGTAGGCGTAACTGACGCAGCATCTTCAGAAATGCCAGTGATATTCACGAATAATACCGCCGTTTCTCCCATCTAAGATAACAGCCGATGAATGATGCGATCAAGGAGCCAGTGACCATTCGATGCGCGGTGCAGACGCTCAATATGATATAGAGCTCTTTGGTTTGCTGGCAGCCTCACGGATAACTGATGCGCCACATTGAGTATTGCAGCAGATTGCACTTCACGAGGTAATGCAAGCAATAGTCCAAGGGCAACGCGATGATCTCGTTCCATTTGGATCATCAAACTAGGTAGTACGTCCAGGACTGCTAACGCATACATCACGCCTGAGCGTACAGACACAGATGACTGGTACTCCTGGAGAGCCGTTGTTTGATCGCAGCCAGCAACTCTGGCAGTCAAGGCGGCCCCATACTTAAGTAAATATTTATTAATTAATTTTTAATTATGGGGTTTTACGTGCCAAAACCACTTTCTGATTATGAGGCACGCCGTAGTGGAGGACTCCGGAAATTTCGACCACCTGGGGTTCTTTAACGTGCACCTAAATCTAAGTACACGGGTGTTTTCGCATTTCGCCCCTATCGAAATGCGGCTGCCGTGGCCGCATTTCACCATAGCCACTGAGCAACCGCGGCGCGTACCATACTTAAGGAGTGAGTGACATTTGCGTCGTAAAAGTTTAACGGCACGACGCCAAAAGATGCGATTACCCACAATTAATGCCAAATAACGGTGTTGTCGCATCGAGCTTATAGGCGTTTCGTCAAGGTAAAGTCGGCTCCATGTTCGCCGAGCCCGTGTTAGGGTGACATGCTACTACAGCCGCCTTAGCAGGTGGATATGTGCAGACCAGCTTCACCCAAATACTTCGAAGTCAGGTTTAGAGATTTTTGCAAGCTTGCACGAAGCCGCGGACCGAGGTGCGAAGGGCCGCTTATCCGTAGAGCAATGCCATATGAGTAGACAGCTATGCTCACAATAAAGTCACCGTCACAGGCAAACGACTTGGAAACGCGTGAGTACGGTGTTAAACAAAAGCGACGATAATACGTTGCCCTGTGGGACACCGCACTTCACATTTCGGTATTCACTAGTTACTCCTCCGACACGCACTTTCATCCGGCGCGCCGATAGAAAATTATGCACAAAGTGGAGCAGACGACCCGAAATTCACGCGTTTGCAAGAGCGAAAATAATCGCCTTATGCGGAACTGAATTGAAAGCTTGCTGTATGTCTAGGAAGAGCATGTATAGGGGGAATGCTTGTTTGCTCAAGCAAATTCGAGTGATGAGACAAGGTCTGAGATGCTGTCCAGAGCTGAACGGCGGCGACGAAAGCCACTCATGACACCAGGGAAAGAATTCAGCTCCTCTTGCCCGACATCCAGGCGAAACAAGACCATTCGCTCCATTAACTTGATGACATTAGAAGTAAGGGGACATTGGCCAGTAGGAGTCGAGGTGTTTTGCAGGGCACCCGTGTTTCAAAATTGGTATCACCACGGACGATTTCCATTCAGCAGGGATTACATCGGTTCTCCACTCTTCATTGTACTCGTCCAATATAGGGTCATGAAAACTCTTATCAACGGTCCTCAATGCTTGATACATCACACAGATCTTCACCTGGAGGAGTGCGGCGTTTGGAGAGGCTCAGCGCGTTTCGCAGCTCCTCAAGAGTGAAATCTGGCTCGTCCACTTGGCAGGCTGGACCAAGGGAATACTGGCACTGTGACTTGTAAAGAAGGAAGGTAGCCATTTGTGGCGTCGCTGGATGAAAGAGAGATATACCCAGTGGTATGTATTTGACACATTTTACATACATCGTCAGTGAATTTCTTTTTCTTGCACTTCGCCTATTTACATAATTAAGTACGCGGAAATGTTCACAAGGACAGGAATATAACATCTGGAATATAAGTGCAGCAGCTCCACGTCTGTGCTTACCGCACTTAGCTGTGTTGGCGGCGTTTTGCATCCCAATTTCCGCTGGTTTTCCACTTTATATATTACCCCGTGCCATGAATGTGGCCTGCCTCGTACAACTGGCGACCTTTCACGATAGAATACACAAGAAAATGCCTTTTCCTGTACGCCAGGCCTTACCCGCAGTGCGAAATCATTGGAAGCACCGTGATCGCCTTGGTCCCCGTCGTCTGCTTCACATGCCAGTGCTGACTTCTGCCGTTTATAACCATTTATAACCTTCTACCCATTTATAACAAAAACAGAAACCCTGGGCTTGCGACGGCGGTGGCATTCGGACGCAGCACAGCCGACATAAGAAGGGGACGCTCTACTATTTCACCGCAATTGATGTTTCCATCAAAGCTGTCCCGGGGTTAAGAGGTTCGATTTGGCCATCGGGCAAGTAATCAGCTATTTTTCGGTATAGCATCAGGCAAGCAGCCGTGGTAAGGAGCATGCGGGAGCGCTAGCAAAGGAAGCTTCACTTCCGTTATCGATTGACTCGGTTTCATATAGTTATTGCTAAAATATGCGACCCTTGACGCTGAGTACTCATAATTATTTGAATTTCATAGATAGAGCAGGAAATCCCAGAAAACAAATTTGCATCAGTAAAATTTCATGCGGACGGTGTAGGAATAGGAATCACCACGTAGCCTTTGCGGGCTCCAGCTGGCCGACTGGACGCCGTGAGGCGCAAGGCATGTCACCATTCATTTTCACTTTTAGCATTCCCACTTACTCATCGTAAACCCAAATTTCAAGAGGGGAAATACGTGAGACGGGCCGTGGTATCGACCACCTACCTTTGCTCGAGAGCGCGTATAAACGGTGATTCGTAATAGCAAATCATATTAACTAAGGCTTTGAACGTCGCGTCTAAGCAGCTCTTTTATTTTTCGCGGAGAAGCACCAAAGGGAGTGAGTGAGTTAGAACTTTATTTAGGTCCTTAGGGGAAATCAATCCGGCGGCTCCACCCAGGTCGGGGCCGGTAGACAAAGAGCACCAAAGAGCAGAAAGCCGTCGGCTACAAATCGCCAAACCTCGAAAGACAGTATCTAATTTTCTGCAGGGCGGCCGTCATTCTCTTCCCTTTTCGCTTTCCACTGATGGAAATTATCGCAAGACGTGATTTACTGAGACACGAGCAAAAAAAAAAAAGGCTACTTCGCAGCCTCTTATTTATCTCCCTGAACTGCTGCAGTAGCGACACGTTTTACCAGTACACGCGCGCGAAGGCGTGCTTCGGTCACTTCACTTTAGACAAAGCATCTTGCACAACACGTAGATGACCCCAGAGAATGCTACGATGAAATACTTGTTCTTTTGATTCAAGCTGCTGTTATGCCATTGTTATGCGAGGTTGAGCAGCTCTCCCTAAAAATACCGTCTCCGCGGTTGTCGATATCTGCATAATAGCGGCAGGGCGATACGGTTCCGTCGCACTTCAGTGCTATCGCGTGTAGGCTACGAAAATTCCATATAGCGGCAACATTGTGTGAAAAAAAAAATTAACTACATTCGCACTTGCCTTCGGCGTGGATAAGTATAGGCTCGAAAATGGTTTACCGGCAGGCCGGAAGTTATGTGTGCAGGCATCTGAAAAAATATATCTTTACGTTAAAACGCTAATTCAACTGAATAGCTGAATAGCTTTATTTAATAAAATTGAATATAGGAAGCAATTGGTAAATGGTTCGTTTGACATTGAATTGGAATATACACGGCACAAAACAACAAAAAATGTGCGTCAGCATGTTACACTCCTGCGACAGTCCTTGGTATAGCATGTTAGATACCTTACACTCCTTGGTATAAAGGGGTCAGAGTCGCGCCAATCTCGTTCCTCTTCGACTTTACATTGCATCATCTAAGCAGGGCAAAGCAGTACTCGCGGTCGAACGCCTTACTCCCACCGTTTCGCACGTCGCACCCTGTTTCTCGCTTGGCGAGCATGATCGGCCGTAGCGTACGATTGGAGTTTGCAATGCGTATTGATGGTCAGAATGCTTGCTTCAAGCTTGTTCTTTATTGACACCTGAGCTGTTCCGTGTGTTCTATGGGTGATTTCAATTAATCTACAAGTCATTCCATTTCTTGCTTGCTTACGGGCTATAAGCGATCGATGATGATGATAATTTTGTCCCACTCGACTAGACGCCGCCTTAAGGAGGTGTGAGCTATTGCACTGATACACTGAAGGCTTTCGCCTTAATAAAAGGAAAAGCAAAACCTCTCTCATTGGTTTCACTGCGTATTGTCGTAACAAAAATATTTTGAAAAAGCATCTTGCAACTGACCAGACTTTCAGAACCTTTGTCAGTTTCAAGAACAAGACAGAACGTTCGAGAATTTGATCGATGCTGAATACCACCGTAAAACAAAAAAAAAAAGGTAATTACGTAAAAAAGCAGCACTTTCCAAAAGTCAATAAATTTACAACTCGCTTGCTCACTTTTGTTTTATAAACTGTTCTTTGTAGTTTCTTTCGCATTCATATCTATTAATACATTCCGTGGTAATTCGGCTGGCTTAGTGTAAGCGCAGCAAGTGCATTTGTCCACATTCTACGCCTACTTCGAACGATAGTTTGTATTGCACATACTACAACTAGTTATTATTTCCCAAGACAGTTTCTGTGCGAACACCAGGGTAAACGCAACGAACTTACTACGTTTGCGACAGTTACCCTTGGGCGAAGACAGTAGAGCAGCTAACGTTTAAGTGTTACTATATTTAGAAGGCAGTACATAGCGTAATCTATGTTCGGAGTCTTGAATAGTCTGGTTGGAAAGGTTCTAGTACTTTCTTCTTTCTTTCCACTTTACACCCCCAGTGGCGGCATCAAATCCAATCAATTCTCGAGTCCTGCTGCCTTCAACTTTTAGCTGTCAAACACCACGCTATGCTGCTTCCCGCCTTGGTTCGAGGCATAATTACATTAATCCTTACCAACGTCTGTCAAATTTATACATCTGAGCCGCGCTAACCAGGAACCTATACGACGCTGCGATTGGCCACCACCCGCGTGAGAAAAATATGCTTAGCTTCCGGCTGCCATAAAACTGAATCAACGAAAGAATATGGGTTATCGATAATTTACCGGTAATTATGCAGCCAGTAATAGACGTAACGCCGCGTTGTTCAACCTGTATCATTAATTATTTGAAAATTTTGATTGAGTTCTAAATAGGCCAGTTCAGGCATTGATCGAGCGTTCATCAGAATTCTTCATGACGCCAGCGATAACTGCCTTTCTCTTTTAACGGTGCAAGATTTTTTTGCCTTTAATTGCAGGACATTCGGTCATTCCGGAGAGAAGTTCGATAACTAAGATATGGGGCGAAGTGCAATACTTCAAACGCTAGAAGAATGCTCGAGATCGCGGGAATTATGTGTATAGTTATGCTAGCGATACAGAAAAATGGAGAGGTAAACGTAAAAAAAAATATATGAGAAGTCTCTTCTGATCAAGATATGGCCGAAGTGCCGTTCAGGGAGCTCCGTGGTGCTTCAAATAATACTGAGTGATCGCTACGATGAAAGCGTTGAAGTTATCAGCGTGAAATATTCTAAAGTAATGGAGCAGCCCATCAGATGCCAAATGTGCCCTAAGATGTCTCTAAGGCGATTGATAACAATTGGCAGACAATTTGAAGGCCAGAACAGCTCATCGAAGCGTGCGTTGAAGTGGGAGGCGAAGTTCAGGAGATGCCGTAAAGCACTTTTGCGAGGGCACGCGAGCACGCTTCCATAATTGCATTAGGTGTAACCCGTTGCGCGTTAGAGTGCCTGGGGTATTAAACGAGGCGCTCAATGTATTTCATTTGTATTCGATCACCACGGGTCATACACCCATGCTTACACCTAAAAAAACAAAAGTCGTCACCTCTGGCTATGGAGGACAGCGGTTGCACTAAACCGGAACCTTCTCCAGTCGGCCCGATCTCCCTGCAGTCTCGTGAAAAAATCTACGGCATCTCATTACTTAACTACTAACACTGTAGAAACAAACACTTCCCCGATGTTGCACGCTGTAGAAGTAAGAAGTCACGAAAGCCATGGCTAACGAGGCAACTTCGCAGCCAAATCAAACTAACAAACCGCCTTTACTGATGTTTTATTAGGATCAGAAACCCTAGCAAGTGGAAAATTTTTAGATCGTTTCGAAATCGCTTGAATGCCAGAGATAAGAGCGCAAAGAAGAGTACTGTTCTGCTCATTTCGCTTTCGCGGCCAACAATACTGAGGTGCTGTGGAAACGACTCAACACCATAATTAATCCTAAGGCTGACGATACAATTTCGGCTTTGTGCATAAAGGGTCAAATGAAAGATGGAACAGATTCTTACAACGTAAATCCGTACTCTATTCGGGGAAACAGTACATTCTCTTCTAGTACGATGTTTCTTCTAGTACGATAAAAAAGCACTTGACGCTAATGAGATGAAATTTCGACCTATCAGATATATCAGACATCATTGTTCCTACCCTGACGCAAATGTTTAATTTAGTGCTCGAAAATAGCTGTTTTCCGCAAAAGATACAAACGGCGTGTGTAATTGCAGTTCACAAGGACGGCAATAAAAATGACCCAGAAAGTTTGAGGCCGATATCTATACTACCAGTGCTATCCAACGTTTCGGAAAAGATAATGCACGTGCCACTTTTTGGATTCCTAAATAAACACCATCTAATTCACGAGGCCCAATACGCTTTTTTTAAAGGCAAATCTACAGAACAAGTTCTTCTTCCTAAAAAAAAAATCATAATTGTTACCTTTGAGGATAAACACCTTGACTTAGGTGTATACATTGACTTTTCGAAAGCCTTTGATTGGATGCAACATAATCCATTGTTATATAATCTAGAACAGTATGATGTGCGTGGGAAGTAGAACGACCTTCTGCGTTAATATGTACAGTACCAAAGTCACTTTGTCTCATTGTAATTTTAACTCACAGTTTAAAAACAACACTGCAGTCCCTCAAGGTAGCATTCTTGGGCTGCTCTTATTCATTTTTTATATAAAGACATTTTTGGCTCTGTTACAAATTGTCTGTGGGTTGGCTATGCAGATAACGCAGCCCTTTTTTTAGGGTTATTAATCTAGATAGGATGCTGTCTTTAGCAAATGAAGCGCTTGCACAGGTATTAAATTGTTCAAGAAGAAACTGCTTCAAAATTAAGAAAAAAAAGACAGAGGGTATATTTTATCGCACTAAGCGCACAGTTCTTGAATTGACAGAAACCTTGTATATTGATACTTATGTAGTTAGTATTGTTAACGAGGTTAAGTAGTTGGGACTTCCATTTTCAGAGACACTCTCATGGAAAAAGCAAGTGGAAGATATCTCCAAGTGCTTTATTTGCGTCACTGAATCCATGAATAAAAACTGCCGAATATTACCAGTAAATTTCTAAACATATGATTTACAATGGATTATTTTTATCAACACTAAATTTCTGCCAAATTGTATGGGCTATACATCATTAGATAACATTAAGAAACACAGTGCATGCCAAAATACGCAGTTCGCGCAATAGCTAACGTTTCATATGGTACTCGCACATCTCCCTATTTTAGCACATTCAAAATACTAAAAATGGAATTTATCTACGCATTCCATTTTTCCTGTACTTATCGTTTCGCCATTAAAGACAATAACACTGACTTTACCGGTTCCTTCCGTTTAGCAAAGCGACACTACCAACACAACACAAGAATTCAGGATCCTTGGTTTCAGCGACTTTGCCGCACAAATCACGGAAATCAGTGGCTATCATTCCAACTAGCTGCGCTCTTAAACAAGTATGTCGAACATTGGATAATCCCTGAGACTTTATCCACGCAAACGCTTTATTTGTTTTTATGAGTTCAAGATATGATTGAGTCCAAATACCCATGAAGCCGTTTTGCCGCCTGCTGCTTCGTTAGATTCAGCAACATTGTGTATTATTTATAGTAGCAGTCGCAGAAAGTTGCCAACTGTACTTGCAGCGCATGTATTTGGCAATGACTGTCTCATTCCTTTTTCTTCAAGGCTGTTCTTTTTTAGTGTTTTCGCGGTATTAACGTCTCACTATACGTCTCAAATTTTTCTCTTTGCGTCTTTTTGGCTTTTTCTTGAACTCTATTCTTCAAATTGGCAAACTGTTTTCGTTGCCTCTTTCCGTTTTTAGATTTCACATGCTCAGTACGACACTGATTTGTCAACGTCATATATTCCGAGACATTTTTTCCCCTTTTCAATTTATCATATGTTTGTTTTTATTTGACAGCTTTGTAATATCCGTGTTGATCGTGCATTTCTGATATTCCCACGTTGAATAACGAATTAAAACCCATGTGCTCTTTGTTCGCGTAATTTATAGGTTATTTGTATATCTTTTGTCAAAGTGTATCTTTTTTCAATAAGTATGTTTATTGTTTCACATTTACATTTATTTAGAAGTGAAACCGCGGCTCAAATGCCGCTGGTCTTTGTAGGGGGCCGGAGGCTTGTCAAGCTGCAGTCAGCGGCTTTCTTTCCGTCACCCCCATATTTCTCTTGGAGAAATCAAAGCTATTTTGATTGATTGATTTGATTGATTGATATGTATTTGATGGCCACAGGTTATACGCACATGCTTACACACACAAAAAACAAAAAACGACACTCGCCACCTTTGGTTATGGAGGAGAGTGGCCGCTCTAACTTGGAACCGTCCCCAGTCGGCCAGACCACTCCGCAGTTTCCTGAACAAATCTACGGGATCTCAAAGTTTCTACGGGGAATTCAGCCGAGTGCCAACGTACAGGTGATACTATTCATTATATGGTCTACTAAAGTTCGCACTGATCTGAGAGTGTCTTGTCTAAAAATTGTCACTTCTCTGAGTTTCGTTTCCATTGATATCACCGATCTGGAAAACAGGAAGTTGAAACTACATGAAAAGAGGGCCTTTCAAATTTCCGTGACCATTTTGTCTATGTTACCTTTCCGCATTTATTTTTGAAAATGTGTCGTTTCCAGCGTCCAGGATTTTCATCCCTCCCTGTCTCGATTTCCGCAGGGTTCGAACGAAAACACTTAAACTTAAGCCTTTGCGGGTGTACACCAGGAACAGTGCCAGATTTGAGCGACCACTCTTATTCCCAACAACATTTACAAGGCCGCCCTTCAGGTCACTCATATATGCGAATGCTTACACAAGGAACATTAGATATTTGAGAAAACCCTCGGCTGGATGCTTTGCCAACCTCTCCCTTTACCCTCGCACTTCATCTTCATTGCAACTTTGCCGATAAAGTACATCGTCAAGTGTGACTTTGACGCTCGTAATGTTCTCTCTGAGGGGATGCTTCGTAACTACGCTGAAGTCGGGACTGAGCTTTCGCAGAAATATATGTTTCAAAAAACGGGTGGTAAAAAAGTGCATCCCGAAACTATGCACTGGGTTAGAGTGATTTGTATAGCTATTTGGTCGAGTTAGTCCAAATTCATTACTTTAATGAACCGCAAATCACCCAAGTTCGGGAGAAAATACATGTTATCAGCGGTAAGGCGTGCCAACACAAGCAATGTGCGTTTTCATTTTTTATGTTTTTCGCTTAGTACGCACTTCATGCACTTCTGTGCTTTTCACTGATTTCCCATTGTCGAGGATGCCGTGAAGCCAATGATAAAGCCGAATGTTTTTGAGGATGCCTCCGTGGGTTGCACAGTCAGACTGGTGGACTACATTGTCATGCCTGTATATATTTTCAATATTTTTACTTCCCTATCTCTCATGACGGTCAAATATTCCTTCGGACGTAGCTTTTAGAGCGAAGCTCTTAGGCATCCGTTCCTGCATTGAGCGTCGGCGTCGGTGTCCCTCGGCGTAACCGTGCAAACGAGCACTACGAAGGATGAAAGACCGAATGCGGAGCTCAGTGGGGCATGGAAGACGGCGAGAGCGAAGAAAGCGGGAGGAGAGAGGAGGACGAGGGTGCAGGAGGAAGCATGAGGAGGAAAGCGGAGTACCGCATGGCACGTGTTCTATGGCGCCGACGAGGCATGTAGCGAGCGCGTCCAGCGATACCATATATGGACACAAAAGCTGGCGTGGGCGTCGAACCTAGGGCGCATGCGCTACATCGCTCATGGCAACGGCGCTAGATAATGCGCTCGACACGTGCGACGTGTTCCCGTGTCCATCCTTTCTCTCTCAACAATGATCGACGCAATCGCAATGATCGACAAATGCTTCGTCTGTGGCTGGTGATAAACGAGCTGCCCGAGCAGAGGCTCAGCGCCGCCGTTCAGAGGACCCTGTCGTCCAGAATCAAATTCTTTGACACAATATATAGCGAATTCAAAACATCTAAACAGCTGCACCGAAAGCTCACGCTCTAGGGTACCGTTATTGTCGGTGAATTTTTCCTTCGGATGAATACCTACAAAGGGGCCCAATCAACAAAAAGTTACAGTGATGTTTCACTTCAGGAACTCGAGTTCCCCGCAAGTGTACGGACAACGCGAACATGCCCAGCGGGCATCACGGCGTCGTAGCCCAAAGGGAAAGGGCGCGAACCCGTTAGCGGACTCTACATCAATCTCGACCATGCAACGCCTGCTGTGCCACACCGAATGTTCTTATTGAACTCAAACTTCAGGCAACGGTAAAGGACAAGTTTGAATGCATCATAAGACCATCATACAAGGCAGCCCTTCATCTCCCTTAGTATACACCAACAGAAGGGCTGGTAATGTTAGGCATACACAACACGTTTCCCGAGCTAGTCGAGGCGCACAGAATCGCACAGAGCGAAACGCTAACAAAGACGCCCATGGGAAGACACATTCTAAGGACCTTGGATATCAAGCAAGAATGCGTAGGGACGGATGCCGTGCAAATGCCTGGAGACATACACAAGTATCTGAGAATAGATCAAATACCGAAAAACATGCATCCCGAAGACCACACAGAAAGGGGGAAGGCGAGAGCCAAATCCCTCCACAGGCAATATTCAAACCATAGGGAGGCAGTCTGAACGGACGTTGCAGAGCTCCGTGGTTTCGACGCCTTTTCGATAGGCGTCGTGGGCACGGAGCTAAAACCAATCTACGGAGCAAAAAAGGCACACGAGGTGGAGTAAGCGGCCATCGCCCTAGCCATTATCAGCTCTGAAGCCGACACGATTTTTAGCGACTCGAAGACAGCCGTTTGAAACTATGCAAAAGGGAGGCTCCACGAATTCGACAAATAAATCCTAAAACGTCGAAAATTCAACGCCAGACCCAATAGAATCATATGGGTTCCGGCCCACGCGTCGCATCCCGGGAACGAGGCGTCCCACAGCTTTGCCCGAGGTTTCGTCAACCGGGCAGTGGGCGAGCTGATCCTGAGGTCGGCCAGAGAGACCTTGACCACCTACCATAGACAACGTTATATTATAGAAATAATAGAAGGAGGCTCCCACAGCCGGACAAAAGCCTTAATAAATATCAGGTGGTATGGCGGAAGCTAAAAACTAACACCTTCGCCAACCCCTATATTTACTCGAAGGCCTACCCAGGAGTCTACACTCCCGAATGTGAGCTCTGCGCGGTCACAAGGGCAGATTTAAAACACATTTTATTCGAATGCGACCATTAAAAACCGAAAAGAGAACGGCAAATCTCTAACGAGCAAGAGTGGGAGGACGCGGTGTCTAGCTCTGACCCGGCGGTTCAACTGCAGGCCGTCAGCTGGGCTTTGGAAGTCGCCGACAGACAGGGCCTCACGACCATAACAGGTGGCACTAGAGGAATTGATCAGATGGCCACCTCACACACCCTGGAAGCCCACTATAGTCAACCAAATCCTTTCTGCTGCCGAAATAAAGTTTTTGCACCTATTGCTACATAAGCAAAGAAAGAGGCCGCTAAAATGCACAGCGAGCAACGCGGCATCGAATCACAAACGGATAACGCGGCGACTCTTTCCTCCACTGCTCAGGGCCTTCCTCCTCAAGGCGCTCGCTGCCCTCGCGGCTTCAAACAGGATATCGACGATTTCACAGACGGGCCAGCTACGCTTACGCATACGAGAAACAAAACACCGCTTTTATTGCGATAGCAATTACATGGACACTCCAAGTACATTTCTGCTGTCGGCGCCGCCGTCGCCGTGATGTACCGCATGAACGAAAATGTGTGATGGTGAGCCAGCGTACGCGCTTCAATATCGCGTGCACGAGCGATGAACATGGCTTGGACCAGTTCCCGCTCCTGTCACGCTCAGGGTAGGGGGTTCAAGCGAGGGAGGAGGGCCGTTCTTCTCCAGCGGCTGTTAGGGTGCAGAATCAAGCGCCTTTCCTTTCTTTAGAACCGTATCATCATCATCCTCCTCATCGATGATCTCCTCCATGCGTTGCCGGTACTCCAGTGATTTGAAAGCGATTTGCGATGTTGCCAAAGTGCGCACCCGCGCCGGCCTCACCTTCAAACCGATCTGCGTCGTTTGCCGAGCGCACGTATTGCCGGTAGCTTCGTATGTGCTTTGCTTTCGACATTTCGTTCGCATTGAAGCGAGACATGCATGAAGGTCAATTCACTTGCTGCTGCCGCGATTCCTCACTCCTTTACTCCAGAATTTTGACAGCGAGTTAGCGCGCGCATCGAGCAAGATGTGTTCAAGTCTACCTGCGCGCGCGCTACACCCTGCTGGTTAATTTAGTTAAAACACGTTGACGGGTTAGTTGGTTTGAATTTGTGATAGAATGTGTAAGCGCGAATGAGCAAGGACGTAGAAAGAAGCAGGCACACAGAGACAGCGCTGTCCTTGTGTGTATGTTTCTTTCTACGTCCGCGTTGAGTCCGCCTTACACATCCTATCATAATTATTTAGTTTGTAAGCGAACGTTTACAAGGTTATACGGCCGACAAAACTACTACCCTTACTTCTTACAACTATCTACTAATATTTTTGCTATCTCAATCGGTGCTTCCTTCACCTTTCGGCCGGAACTGCGAATTTATTTTTACGACCTAACGCAAACATGAAGAGTCATATTTCGACGGTGGCTGTTTTACGACGGTGACCTTTATTTTATTTTGTGTTAGCACTAGACGGTACATACTTTATTTTCAAGCGCAAGTTAGATAAAAAGTTAGTGCTACGTCGACAACTGTATTGTGTCATATCTGTTTCTTTTTTTTTTCAAGATGATAACTTTAAAAAATATTCTAAAGCAACTTACGTAGTTACCTTTAGGAGCCACGTAGGTTATAGAAAGTGGAATCTCGTGGTGCTGTCATAGCTGTTCGTTCCGAACACAGCCGTAACCATGCAGGCAGTGCTAACAGATATTTTTCCGGTGTTAACATTTTCATGTAATGCCCTATGCTCCGTTTGATACATCAGGCGCAACGCTGTGGAAGATACGCACGTAGTGCGGCCTCCAAATTTCATCGCCCCGCGCGTTTCGCCTATGCTTCGCTAGGCGCCAGCGGTGTTTTCTCGCACGAGTATGCACATGTGGCTGCCGCGACGGGATTCAAATAAGGACCAACAGCATATTGATGTCAAACAGCGTATTAGCAGCCAAATAAGCGCACGGTTTGTCTGCTTATAAGGATAAATTCTTATTTTTATTCAGAACTACTTCATAAGAAGAACATTTTCCCAAAGAGTGATCAAAAGGCGCAGAACTATATCTAAGGGCGAACGCGGCCACTGCAAGAAAGCATCTCTAGCCTCCACAGCGTTGCACGTGATATTTGAAACGGAGTATAACTATGGAACATTTGCCTTTACAAATACTGCAGCCAGTCTTTGAAATACCTTTCCTAAAGACAAACCTTCTTACTTATCCATTCAGTATTTTTCAAGCTCACTGCGTCAGTATTTCCTGTACAATTACTAAATTCATAAAATTTACTTTTCTTTTGTGTATGGCATAACGTTTTCCTTATTTTTTAATGTTTACATCTAATGTTGTTACACGGATGCAAATAACACTATCTGTCATATGGACCCCTTCTTCAACTCACTTTGAGTTCTGGAGTCCCAGCTAGATAAATATGATGCGCTCTATTCTACCCCTTTGTGGGACAGCGGGACAGATGCAACGCCTGCTGTGCCGCACCGAATGTTCTTATTGCTACGCATGGACAGAAAAGACGCCGCGAACACGCACAGCGAGCGATGCGGCATCGAAGCACAAACGGATAAGGCGCGAACGCGGCGACTGATCAGGCGCCACCGACCATGTACGGATTCCGGAGGCACCTGAGCACGCAAGACGTCTTGGTGCAACAACATGAGCTGGTTATCAAGCAAGCGAAGACTCCTAGCCAAGAGCTATCTCGGCGCTCGATCTCAAGGGGGCCTTCGATAACGTCACACAGGAAAGTATTCTCCGTAACCTGCGCCAAACCGGGTGCAAAAAGCGAACATTCAAGTATGTGCAGGATTTTTTAGGCAACAGAACAGCAACGATCAAAATTGGAGAAGAGAATTCGAAACCGATAGGATCGGTTCTTTCGCCGCTTCCCTTCAACCTGGCACTCCTCCCTCTCCCGGCTTTGCTTTAAGACATAGAGGGCATAGATCACGCTCTCTATGCAGACGATATCACTGTGTGGACATCGAGGGCAGGGTCAGAGAGTTGGATGGAGGAGACCCTTCAGAGAGTGACAAAGACCGTGCACGAGTTAGCTAAATCGTGGGGTCTCAGTTGCTCGCCTTCGAAGTCAGAGTTACTGGTCATCAAGCCAAGAAGAAAGAACGGAGACCAAGAGAACGTCCGCATCACCATCGACGGGACGACCATTATGCCAACCACGCAAGCACATATACTGGATGTCATCTTCCAGAACAATGGCAAGGCCGGGGCGTCGATCGACAAAATCAAGGCTTCAGCGGAACAAATTTCGAACATAATCAGAAGACTCACAAACAGACAAAGGGGATTGAAGGAGGACGATGCACTGACGATCGTACAGGCCTTCGTGACGTCGCGCATCGTTTATGCGGCGCCGTACCTCAAGTTACTCAAGAAAGACCGGGACCAGTTGAATGTCATTGCACGCAAGGCAACCAAGATGGCACTGGGCACGCCGAAGCATTTTTCGACCGACAAGCTTCTCGGCATGGCCAAGCACAACATCGTTGAAGTGTTAATAGAAGCTCATATGTCTAATGAAAGACTTCGACTCAGTCAAACTTCGGCGGCACGTCGCGTTCTTGACAAGTCGGGCAGGCAAGAGGCAGAATGGAAGGAAACGGGGCCGTTACCCAGGTTGGGGGCTCATAAAATCGACAGTAAGTCGCTGCCTCGAAACATGAGGTCGGGTCGTAACGACGGCCGCAGAACGCCTCGTATAGCGGCCTTGACGGATACTTTAGATCAAATAGTAGAAGAGGAAGAGGTGGTCACTCCCTTCACAGGCGCTTCGTTACCTAAATTTTGATCCAAAGCCACGCTGGCAGTTACGACGCGGGATGTGCTCGTAACCTGCGCCTCAATCAAGACGTCTTTTCCGGAGGTAGCAGAAGAGGCCGCGATAGCTCTAGCACTCGCGCAGCCCAAGGTGGGAACACTTGTCACTGACTCGCAAAAGGCGTAAAACAGCTACAGAAAGGGGTGGGTGTCTCTTGCGGCACTAGGTATTCTCAAGAGTAAACGCGACGTACCTGAAAGGAAAGTTGAGTTGATATGGACACCGGCTCACTCTGGGCTGGAGGGCAACAGACTTGCCCACCAGTTCGCCAGAGAGATGGAACACCGGGTAGAGGAAGGTGAACCACAGTCCATAATTTGTTGTAGGGACATTACGAATCATTACAAGACGGAGAGGCGCCGTTACACCAATCCTCACAAATCGCTTAGCAGAGAACAGCAAGCGATCTACAGGCACATACAGACAGGATCCTTCCGGCACCCTTACCTTCGAAACAATATGTACCCGGAGAGGAACGAGAAGGACTGTAATTTCTGCAAGACTCAGTTAAGCACGCTCCAACACGTCATTGAAGTATGCGATTTCGTCAAGGCATTCCCCCTACCTCTTACCTGCCCCACTACCCTACCCCATCCCTCGTCTACCGTTACCGAGCGATGGGAGACTTTGCTAACCGGCCCCGCCCTGGAAGACCAGCTCGTCCTGATCTCAGTGGCCAGGCGGTTACGGACGCATATGAGTCCCATGAAGAGGGAATTACGTCCATGGATGGCGTCTAAGAGGATGTCGAGCTCAGCTCAATAAAGTTGTTCCTCTCTCTCTCTCTCTCTCAGTGCCTTCTTCCTCAGGCGCTCGCTTCACTCGCGGCTTTAAACATAATATCGACGATTTCACAGACGGGCCATCTACGCTTAAGCATAAGAGAAACAAAACGCTCCTTTTGTTGCGATAGCAATTATATGGATACTGCAGGTACATTTCGGCTGCCGACGTCGGCGTCGCTGTGATCATCCGTGCACTCGAGTGAACGCTGCACGAGCACGAGCGTGCACGAGCGAGGAACACGGCCTGGACGAGTGCCCACACCTATCGCCCTCGATGCAGTGGCTTCAAGCGAGGGAGGAGGGCCGTTCTTCTCCGGCGTCTGCTAGGGTGCAGAATCAAGCGTCTTTCATTTCTTTAGATCACTATCAACATCATCCTTTTCGATGACCTCCACGCCGCGTCGCCTTCGCTCGTGTGTCTTGAAAGCGATCTGCGATGTTTGCCGAGTGCGCGTAGTGCCGATAGCTTCGTATGCGCTTTGCTTTCGACGTTTCGTTCGCATTGCAGCGAGACATGCGTGAACGTGAATTCGCTTGCTGCCTCCGCGATTCCTCACTCCAGAATTTTGACAGCGAGTTTCCGCGTTTATCGAGTGAGATGTGTTCAAGTTTACTTGCGCGCGCGTCACTCCGTGCTGGTGGGTAATTTAGTTAAAACACGTGGGCGGGTTAGTTGGTTTGAATTCGTGATAGAATGTGTAAGCGCGAGTGAACAAGGACGTCGAAAGAAGCAGGCACACAGAGACAGCGCTCTCTTTGTATGTTTCTTTCAACGTCCTGGTTGAGTCCAGCTGAAACATTCTATCATAATTATTTAGTTAGTAAGCGAGCATTTACAAGTTTATACGCCCGACGAAGCTACTACATTCACTTCTTAAATCTGTCTGCTAATTTGCTATCGCAATTGGTGCTTCACTTTTCGGGCGTTACAGCAAATTTTTTTTACGACCTAACGCAAATATGAAGGCATATTTCGACCATGGCTGCCGGTAGTGGCTGGTGACCGTCATTTTATTTTGTATTAGCCGCAGATGGAACATAATTTTTTCAAGCGTAGGTTAGATAAAAACTTAATGCTACGTCTACAAGTGTATTCCAAATCCGCTTTTTTTTTTCTTCCAGGTATAGAGTAAAAAAATAATATTATGTAAATTAGGTAGGTAGCTTGCGAAACAAAGTTGGTTATGCAAAGGGGTATCTCGTGGCCCTGCCGTATCTATTGGCTCCAACGACAATGCACGGCCTAGCGCTGCTTCGACATATTAAATAAGTAACTTACGTAGGCACCTTGAGAAACAAAGCAGGTTATGCGAAGGGTTATTTCGTAACCCCTGCCACGAAAGACATAGCTTCATTTTTATCCATTCAGCATTTTTCAAGCTCACTGCGCCTGTACTTTCTGTACAATTTTTAAATGCACTACTTTTCTTTTGTGTATTGTATAACGTTTTCCCATACTTTTTAATGTGTACACGCAATACAGTTACACGGATTTAAATAACACTATCTTTCATAGGGAACCCTTCATCAACTCACTTTGAGCTATGGAGTCCGAGCAGCAAAAATATAAATGCACTCTATTATATCCGTTTGTGGGACAGCGATGCAGATACGTTTCACTTTCTGCAGAAAACTTGTTCTCCGCCAGCGCCCATCGCAACCAGCGCAATAAGACGCAGCTGAATATATAACCTACGACAATCTGAGCTAAAAAAAACGTTTTAGCGCGCTTTCGACAGGTGCGGTAGTGCAATAATTCAGTTAAAATTTGTTCTGTTCTTTAGGAAAGCTTCTGAATTTCCGCCGTGTTTGATTAAAAAAAAACCTGCCTTTCATATTGCGGTCGCATCACTACGTTTGTGGTTATTTAATCAGGCAATTTTGGCTCCCAACCTTCGTGTGTATTTTATAAATGTGTGCAGTAAATTGTGCGACAAAGGCATCGAAGCACAGTCGTCCGCAACATTGCGTCGTCTCTGACTATGCTTATTTGTGGTGAAGGGTTCATGGAAATATTGCATGGAAATGGACAGACATTTAGGCACAGCAGCACTCGACCCTATCGACAGCAAAAGAAAGGAAAAAACGGCCAAAAGATGATTGACGTATGAGATGAGGTGAGATTCGCTGGAACAAGACCACAATCACATGAAGGTTGCCAAGAGGCGCAGAAGCAGGTGGTGTCGTACTGCTGGGAATTACGTGCGCACAACTCGTCATGTGCCACTCGGAGCCACTTGTGTCGGGGCGCTTCATGCCAAAAACCCGGCAAGGTGATTCACAAGCTGGTGCCGCCATGAGACAGTGGAACTATGTTTCCGCACTTCTGTAAACTCTCTCATGGGTCAACGGGACATAAGTGCCCCAATTTTTTTAAATGAGGTATTGGCTTAATTTTGGTGAAATTTGTTTCAGAATATTTCAGAGTGCTTTATACGTATAAACCACAACCGGTTTTGATATCATCATACAATAAATACAGATGAACCTACAAAGGGCTATTTTATTACGAATGATAAACTGATTGAAACATATCTACGACAGTTATGGGTACAAAACATCGGAAGAGCCACTTAAGATAGCTTGCGTGCGGGATTGCGAAAGTATTTATTACCTTTGGTTACAAGTTTTAGAGCGCAGCTCTCAGGCGCCGGTTCCTGCGGCCAGCTCCAGCGTAGGCATCCTGCCGCGTAAAAGAACGAACGAGAACCGTGAAAGATGAGAGCGAGATCGTAGTGCAGCGGAGTCCTAGCCTATTCACGCATGTTCTAGCATTTGTGGCCTCAAACTCTCATGCCGTACACAGCCATACTATC
Source organism: Dermacentor andersoni (assembly GCF_023375885.2). Taxonomy (NCBI): domain Eukaryota; kingdom Metazoa; phylum Arthropoda; class Arachnida; order Ixodida; family Ixodidae; genus Dermacentor; species Dermacentor andersoni. Next base: position 59,088,775 of record NC_092824.1, read on the forward strand.
GACGCAGTGCTAAAACTGACGAGCTGCGCACACAAGTATACTTGCGCTTGGGTGGTATGTGTAATGTTTTCATAACTACGAAATGAAATTTAGCGTTCTATTTGAAAACACAATTTCTGGTCGACAATACGAAGCTACGTTACCTGCGTGTGCTGGGTTAGTTTTCCGTGGTTAGTCTACACAACGAAATTCCGCGACGTCAAACAATAGAGCAGCAGTGAGCGAAGGTGACGACCACATTGCGACGAGGAAAGGCTTAAGTCCTGTTCGCAAAGTTATAGAGAGGCTGGTGCACCTGAGTGCCGTCCCCAAAAATGAGGTCTGAAATGTTGGTGACTCATATTGAAGACAGGGTGACGCACGCGTCAAATATATCAGGTGTAACCGAATGCGGTTGATGCAGATGGGCTTATTGTGTCATGTGTCCTCAATGTAACCGGATCAGATCGCAACTTTGGTGATGCAGATAGAGGGTCCGAGAAATATGGTGAATGTCTTCTATGGGGAGCGCCGAGACGAGCTGAAAACCGACGTTCGCTAATTCTTCAGCATAATCAAACGCAGCGGGAAATGTAGGCTAAATCTCGGATCGTTCTATATCTGTCATATCGTCGAATACATACGGCAGATGAGGCAAGTGGATAAGCTTGCTATAGGCAATGCAGCGGTGGTGTTTGGGAGTCGCTGGAACAGCTGAGCATTTGGCGCCTCTTTAGACCATTTCTTCCTCAAACGATTTGCCCTCTGCAATATCCTGTTTGACTGTGGGATTTCTAGTGTACCGAAACAGATGCAAATTGTCACTTGCAATTTCTTCAGCCACGAGGTAAACAAAGTCAGATACTCGTATCACAAATGTTCGACAATAGGGCACGGAATCCTAATGTGCACTGTAGCGCAGTGCACATGCCTCCAATATGAAGGGAAGTTTATGAAAAGGGATAATTGTCCCCCCATCGACTACACCGCGTAACCACAAAGGGAACGCCTAGAAGTTTTCCTTACTCTTGCACGCTTCCGCAGAACTACATTTACACGTAGTATGTCCCTGATGCTTCAAACCGACTATTATTTGTCTCTCTCTGTGATATGCTAGCCTCCTGGTTAGCTCACATATTAGGAGCTCGAAAGGCGTAGGTCCGCGATCCGATTAGCTTTCCAGGACGCCAGGATTAGCTTTCCAGTATATTTCCTTATACTGGAAAGCTTGATTTCTTGCTCTAGAACGCACTATCCCAAACTAACAAGGATGACTCGACGTCAGGGTCTGGAGAAAGACGAAGTTACAAGACTTCATGTGCAAACTTTGGTGCCTACTCATCTCCTTTTTTTTTTTTTTTTTTTATTGAAGTGAATGTTAGGAGAGGTTGGCGCCTTTATGTGGTGGCACCGGCTACTCCTTGTCACTTGGCAGACGAAACAAATTTGCGCAAAAAGGGAGATAGCGACACTAAATATAACACTCAGTAGAACACCGGATCAGTAAAAAATATACAGTCCAACAGTACATGAGTCGCAAAGTTCTGTGCATGAGTTCAGTCCACGTACGCATATATGAAGTCCGATGTTTTGAACAGCCAAAACACACAACAACACTTGTAATACACTTCAAGTACAGGACAGAATTATACGTATTGCGTAAAAGTTGCGATCACCACATAAACCAACTATGCACCACGAACAACGTTTATGTAACTCATTTAGCGTATTCGGATCATCCAATGCTTAATATTTTCCCAAAATGTTGGTCTCCTCTAAAAACTTTTTCAGAGCAAGAAGCGCTCTTTTTTGAAGGCCCGCAGTTGGCCATGGGCCAAGTATCTTTTTCAGAGTGAATGGTCTTCTGTCTAATATAAACAAATTAGCTTGCAGTACCGCTCTTTGTGTATCGTATTTCGAGCACTCGAGAAGAAGATGATGCACATTTTCGTCTGGATGTCCACAAGAACACTGCGGACTAGAGACACGTTTTATTCTGTACAAAAAGTGTCTCGTAAATGCAGTACCAAGACGCAGCCGGTGTACTAAAGTTTCAAATTTTCTGTTGTCTCTTAGAGTTTCCGGCATTGTTAAGTTTATATATGGGTCTATTGAGTACAACTCCGAGTTCTTAGTTTGCTGGTCAAACCAGGTAGTTTTGCTGAGACGACAAGAAATCTGTCTCAGGATCAGACGGACTTCACTACGCAATAGGGGAAGATTGGTTGTCTCTGCGTTATTGTGCGCTCGATTCGCAGCTGCGTCCGCTGCAGTATTACCAGGAATATTGCAGTGCCCAGGAATCCACTGAAATGCAATTACGTGGTTCATTGCGCTTGCTTTTGTAAGTTCTTTGAGCGTCTCATACAATATCGAAGTGTTCAAAGAATTTTTCTTATTGCTCTGTAGTAATGTGAGAGCGGCTTGCGAATCGCTAAAGATAACCCATTTTTGCGAATGTTTTTCTAAAGTTATGAAACGCAAAGCACACAGGATTGCAAATAGTTCTGCCATGGTGGAAGATGTCTCCCGGGATAATTTAAATGTTTGCTCTAGCGCTAAGTGTGGAATGACGAATGCTGAAGTCGAGGAATTTTTATGACACGAACCATCTGTATAAACGTGGATGTACTGGGGATATAATGAGTAAATTTGGTAGAGTGCCAGTTGCTGTGCGGCTACTATGAACATGTCTCTCTTAGATATAATCCCGTCAACCGATAACTCTATTTTAGGGTATGTTAACATCCAGGGAGGGTAACTAACATCCACTTTGCATAATTCAAATCTTGGTAATAATGTTTTATGTTCTCGAACAACATCGTGAATTTTGCTTTTGTTTCTTTCGGTGAGCGCGAGGTTTAATGGATGCTTCTCGTGTTGGGTTAAGATGCGATAAATATGTCGGCATGTTTCAACCGTTCGTATGACTGGAAATGGGGGGTGACGAGCTTCAGCAATTACTAAAGAACTCGAGGTAGCCTGCGGAACCCCAAGACACACTCGCAGCCCCCTTGCTAGTAAACGTTGAAGACGTTCCTCAGAAGTTTGCGATAAACCATGGAGAATAGGTGCCGAGTAAGCAATTTTTTGTTTTATGAGTGCGTTATGAACTTGTAGTAGCGAAGAGACTGATCCCCCCCACGTTGTGCCTGCGAGTCGCCGAAGTACGTTTATTACTGCATTGGTCTGTTTTTCAATTGCGCGGATGTGTGAAGCCCATGTAAGTTGGCGGTCAAAAATAACTCCAAGAAATTTATGCTCTTTCACAAACATCAAAGCTTGCCCGTTAAGCCTAAGTTGGAAATTAATCATCTGTCGTCTAGTGAAAGGAAGTACGGCTGTCTTTGCGTATGAAAGACTCATGCCTCTTTCTTTTAAAAAGGTGTCGATGCTATCAAGGCCCTCTTGCAGCGTTGTTTGAATGTCTTGTATATTAGAACCAGAGGCCCATATGCAGATGTCATCTGCGTACAGAGAATACCGTAGACCAGACGGGAGCTTTTGTGGCAAGGCTGCCATGACACAATTGAATAAAAACGGACTAAGAACACTGCCCTGCGGAACGCCCTGCGTGATGCTGTGATAATTACTTTCTCCTTCTATTACCTGTCGCTCACATCCACTAAGCTGGGCGAACAGACAATGTGCTTAGGAAGGCTTAGAAACATACTTTAGGCCTTGACAATCGCACTCTTTGCTTAATATCTCTACTCGTCTGCAATGCTGCCACAACGACCACCAAGGCATACATAATCAACTAACGAGAACACCTAGTAATCTCCCCTGCAGGCCCCGGAGCGTCGTCCACCGCCTAGGGTACCCTGCTGCAGATTTCGTCTTCAACAGCAAAGCACTACCTCCAAAAATCTGGCAGTGCATAATGGTCGCCTCTCTACTTTGTTATCACTTTACCTACCCTCCACTCTCACCCCAGCATAGGGTAGCAAACCGGATCTTCCCCTCTGGTTAACTTCCCTGTCTTTCCTCTTTCCTCTGTCTTTCTCTCTGCATGCCACGAAATAAGAACCCATATTTCCACGCCGAACATCGCCGCACTCATCCAAGTGCACTACAACAGCAATATCGCGGCCAATTCATACAGCACATCTATGTAGACACGGCTGCGCAAGTAGGTCGGCAAGACCACATGGTCCGAGTGGTCGACCACACCTTGCAAGAGCTAGCGTAGGCCCCGTTTAAAGTAACTCCCATCATTGTAGCAGAAGTTCTGACTATTTACATTTTCCATTCCTCGCAAACCAAACAGAGAACACGTCACCTAGAACATGTCATAGGGATCTGATTCCTTGACATCTCATCGTAGCTTCATATTAGGCCGACTCCCCACAGCAGCTAATCGCATCCCTTTGCCGGGCTACCATGATGCCACCCAGCATCAGCATCGTATCAACCCATGGGCACGATTCCCACCGCAACATGCAGCAACCCCACGTGGTCGCCCGAGCCTATCTTATTCCGGAGCTGCACCAAATAGACCATGACCGCGAAGTCGAGTCCATACACCGTACTTATCACGCCCTCCTCTCAGACTATCGACTATACCGTAGTCTTTACCCCCTGCTAGCAAAACATTCACGATACAAGCAGCTGTTGCGTGGCGGCAGCTACAGACCTTACCGCGCGCACTTAAGCCGATACCATGCTATTGACCCTACAATCTACTCCAACAAACGTGCATACTACGGCGAGTACGCAACCTTTTTCACTCCAGCAGAGCATACTCATATACGCCCACCATCGCAGCATCACAGATCCTATCGGCGTAAAGTGAGAGGCCATGCTGTTCAGTTGGAACCCGCGTGACTAGCAACAGTAGGCGTGGCGGGCCCAGTTAGTAGGCAAGTTGGTAAGCATCCTGCAATAAGAAGCCCCAGCACTGGCATAGATCGGATGCAACATGAAGCTGCCGACACGCGTTCTTTAATTTTCTTAAAGGGCTTGGCGAAATGACATAAGCCGAGTTTTGTGTTTCAATCATTGAGCACTGTACATTTTGGACGCTGCTTTGCTATTGTCTAGTAGTTCCAACATCATTAAAGGAGCCGTTCATAAGAACAGATTTATGTCCCATGGGAGTTGCTTGTCTTCACCTCCGCAGCTGCAAGGCCTCAGCGCCAGTCGCCATTTTGTCGTCTTTTTAGTTCATCAGCCTTCCCTGTTTTCCTTCTCGCGCTTCCCAATTCTGTTTGTGTCCGGCAGATGACAGTTCACTGTCCATTCACGGCGAACACAAACGCACCGGCGTGTTCACACTTTCCGCCACCGACGACTATTGGGATACATTCTAACCCAATAAGAATGACGAAGAACTGCAGTGATAAATATAATTACAACAGACACAGAACCGGAACTTACCGACACATGTGTGATCGGGGAAGCCGCTCAAGAAGCAAAAGAAAGGGAGACATACGTCTTCTTTCTTTGTCCATGCTTTCAGCACGCAGGTCTTAAAATCCCGTTCCTGCGTTGAGCGTCGACGTAACCAAGCGAACTGGGGCAGAGAAAGAGCGAACGCAGAGCGCAGCGGGGCATGAAAGACGGCAATAGTGAAGAGAGCACGAGGAGGACAGCAGAGGAGGAGGATGGAGCGGAAGCATGAGCCGGAGAGCGGAGGAGGAGGTTATGGCGAAAAGGTGAGCAAAAAAGCGTATTACCGCGCATGACGGGCTGTGCGACGACGACCGCGACGAGATGGCACCACAGTAGCGCGCCGTCGTCTGTTCACCGATGGCATGCGTAGAGCGCGCCCACTAATACCATACATGGAAACAAAAGCGGTGCTTAAGCGGAGCTCTGTCTGCGGTAGCTGCTTTCAATCGCGCCCACACATACCCCACGCGCTGCCTCTCGTGATTTGTCAATTAGCGAGGTAGTCGCGCCACTCTTGGCTCCATTTGCAATGGGACGCACAAAACCGACTTTCCGCGCCAGGCAATATTTGCGGAATAAAAACACGTGTAGACGTCGCATAGTAGAGTAGGGTAATCGACGGCGAATTTTTTGCTCCAGAAAGAAACCGTGCAACCTGGGTCGAGCCCGAAGGCGGTACAATGTCTCGCAGCGTGTTCGTAGCCTCCTCCTTCTAGGAGAGGACTGGTGAATGAGAGCCGACTGCCAAGGCGGGAATAGAGCTTAACACAACGTCCCAAAGCGTTATCTGCCACGTGGAGAGAACGGAACAAACAGGCACGCTCCTGCTGGTGAGGCAAGGAAAAAAGGCATCATTTCTAGTGGCCGAAGTGAAGCTGGAGCGCACACAAGTGCTCTAGCTCGTGCAATGTGGGACGTGACGTATACGATCCAGTTGTGCCAGAGAAGTGTAACGTAGTCCACCGCCTTTATAACAAAGCGCTTGGAGCGTGCGAAATCTCTAGTTACACCGGTCACTTATTGTAAAGGTCACGGAGCACAAAACTCGCGCGCACACGCACAAAAAAATTATGACCATGCAACCCTTCCCCTACCAGGAAAGGGGGGTAAGCCAGGCTTGTGCTGCGTCCACCTGACCTTCGTCACAGTTAAATAAGCCACAGGTAAGGGTGCCGGATCGCGTCGGGCTCCCGCTTCCCCAGCTCAGGATCTTCTTGTTGGTGTCAGATTGCCTGGTATCGGACGGCTTTAAAGGCTATATCGGCGCACCGACTGCTATTCCATTCACGGGCGTGCTCTCTCTGCCGCTCGTTGAACGCTGCCCATTCCTCGGCGAAACTCAAAAAGCGTGGCCATCCCATTCGTTTTCCTAAACTGAGCTGAACAGAAACGAAGCCGGCGAAGCGCTCGCGAGACCCTTCCCTGCCCGTTCCCACCCCGCCTAAAGCGAAACCGCTCTGATTGGCTGCGCACGTGGCGCCTATGCAGCTCGAATCCTTCTTAATGGCTCACACTCCGGGGCCGGCGCAGCTGCCAACTCATCAAACCAATTTTTCCTCGCAGCTGCTCTGCTCTGGAAGAAACTGGGTGTTTTTTTTTCGTGACCACAACACCACCGAAACTTTCGAGCTAATACAAGGTTCGCTTGAAAACAGGGACAGAGTTATTGATTCGTTGTACAGGTCACTGCGTTCTAGAGGCGTTCGCTGTGGGATATTTGACTGTTGTTGGTGTCGACATGAGTTAACTGCTGTGCCTGCAACGTCAGACGATATTGTTAAGCGAAACATTTACTGGTCGCGAACTTGCGATTTTGCCGTGGCCGTGCTCTGTGGAGGCACATGACGTCACACCTCGTTCCTCGTCACACAGCGTTTCTTGTCGTTCCGTTCATCTCTGCTCGTTTCGCCAGCTGCGTCGCATGCCTGGTAACATGTCGGAGGATTGAAAAGGAGAGCTCGCGTGCGCGGCAACCACAGTTGAGGCGGCAGTATGGACGGGGACGATTCGGATAAACATGAGGAGGCCTGAAAACGACTTCACAACGAGATGAAGAGGAAACGAATCGCCCACAAAACAGACGAACCGCGCACCGAACGACTAGCTAACCGCCGCAACGTAGCTAGACAACCAGACTAACCTGGACTTGCAATGCTAACCATGTTATGCCTTCGCTTTCGCTACGTATATCCTGGTATAGCCGAGCTGACAAGAAAATTTATTGACCCGTAGGCACGCTTACAACTGTGGTATGAAAGAAAAGTACAATATAAAGTACATCACATGTAATACATCATACTTGATGTAAACAAAACAGATTAACAAATGAAATAATAAATGGTGTCTCTTCTTGACACTGGCTTTGCCACACACAACTACAACAACAACAACAAAACTCATTACCGCATCCACGCAAAAGCATTATTGTCAGCCTCGAATTTATGAAAGGTACCCGGGGCACATACAGATACAGTCTGAACTCAGGCAACAGAATTGAGCATTATTCTGGCTGTAGAAAGACTGCCTCGGGAGACGGTTATGTACCACGTAGACCAGCGGCGAAGAAACTCGGCTTCACCGAGTTTAAACAACTGTTCTTCAAGATGACCTCATATTATCACCTGTAGTTTCCGCATTCTGGGGTACATTGCTCTATTTGACTGCCTAGATCGTTCTGCAATGTTACGGAAGCACCACAATATGTAGCTAGCGCTGTAGTAGACGAGACTCGCAAACCGATCTCGGCGCTGTGGTGGCCGCACGATGGATATTCCGAACATTCTTGCAACTAGCTTGCAGAAGGTGCGTGCTAAAACGCAGTCCTTTACTACATGCGCGTTGGTCTCTGTGCGCAATATATGCATTTATCATTCGCTACCATATGCCAGCGTTCAAGCCTGTCTCTTGTAGGTAGAATGCCCCACTGATATTGCCAATGAAAATCCTTCACTTGAGAGGGCAAATCATGTGAAAGCACGGCTGTCCATGTTTGTGTAGTAGGTGTCTGTGGAGGTACAGCTGTCTCACACAGCATTTCACAAAGCCTGGAAACTGGTGTCGCACGCCACTTTGTAATTAGTTGTACAACCTGGCTTTGCAAGCGCGCAGCCGCCGCATACTGCGGTGCTGGCGTTACCGCCGTCGGAAGCAAGTTGCCTGTACTCTGCGGCATAAGCGTTCGACCGTAATGGCCCAGCCAATAAAGGAGCAGTGCCCAACCAGGGTACTCATCATCATCAAGTAGATCACATGTACTCTTAGTGCACAACAGCCTACCGAATGTAACTATGCACGGCAAGCTCCATCCTCCGCTGGATTTTGGCAGACGCAAAAATTGCTGCGCTACGTATTGTGACTTGTTTAGCCAGAACCATGAGAAAATAAGTGAGTTTACTACTCGTACTGTTGGTGACGGCGGGAGAGCTACCCTTGCAGCAAACCACAGTTTACTGCACAATACGTTCTTAATGAAGAAAGCCCTTTCTGCCAGCGGCAGTGGCGACGCAGTCACTGCTTCTGACTGTTCTTTAATGGAGCTGACAATGTCTCGCCACGTGTGAGGTGAAACACCACTTGTACAAAATTTGACACCTAGTATTTGCATATGCTCGGTCTGTTTAATGTCCCCTGGTAGCGTTATTTCGCCGCGACCTAAATTTAATGCTTCACATTTTCTCATATTTATTTTGCCCCCTGACATTGAAGCATATTGATTATAAATACGAAATACCTCTACAAGATTGTCCCCATCCCGTAAAAACAAAGTGATGTCATCCGCATACGCCGATACTTTTATGCACCCGGATCCCGGCATAGGAAGACCTCTTATGAGCGCGCTCTCGCTCAACCGCCTTAACAACGGGTCAATAGCAAGCACAAATAATATGGGTGACAAAGGACAACCCTGCCGCACTCCCCTTGTCACATCAAATCTAGGTGTTAAAATGCTGTCAAGCAGTAGCTCAGCTGTTGTTCGCGAATACAACATCCGCAGGATGCCTACAAACTCTTCGGGGAAGTTATAGCATCGTAAAACCTCAAATAAGTACTGGTGTTCTAAGCGGTCGAACGCTTTGGCTTGGTGCAAGCTTACTAATACTCCTGAAGCTTCACGCGCTGTTGTGTATTGTATGATATCACGTGTTAAGTTGAGAGACGAACATATACTCCGACCCGGCACGGAACATGTTTGATGTACACTGACTATTTTCGGCAATAATATCTTCATGCGATTTACAAGAAGGGTTGTCAATATTTTATAGTCTGTGTTGAGCAGCGTTATAGGCCTCCAGGATGAGGGATCTGCAAGGATGGAGTCTGGCGTTGGCAAGAGCATTACGCGGCCCCGATTAAACGATTTAGGAATACCTTCCCGTGCAAGAATGCCGTTAAGAAGCGACACTAAGGCAGTGCCTACTTCCTCCCAGCAAGATCGGTAAAATTCGTCTGGTAAGCCATCTGGACCGGGTGTTGATCCGCTGTTCATCGATCGTATAACAAGAAAAACTTCTTGCAGATTTGTTGGAGACAATAAATTCTGGCCTTCTGTATCATCTACTTGAGGTAGGTTAGCGCAAAAGTCTGAAATTTCTTCACTCAATAGCTCTGCATTATAAATCTTTTCCGATGAAAATGCGCCTGAGAACCAGTTCCAAAAAATTCTTTCGATATCTCGCCTCGCACTGCTCTCTGTGCCATCTTCTATTATAACCCTTTCAACTAAAGAGCTGCCATTCTGCCTCCTGCTGGACGCACGAGCCAGCCGCAGTACCTCAGGGTCGGTAAATGGCCTGTTGGTCATCCACGCCTTTGCAGAGGTGCGAGAGTACGAGCTCATAAGTCTATGGCAGCGTTCCCGCTGATGATCTAGGTATTCGCGCATTAACTGTGTTAGGGAGTTACCGTCTCGTACTATTCTTATCCTTCTCAGGCACTCATAAGCTGTTCGGTCTCTTTTCTTTTTCTTTTCCTGATAGCTGCTATGCATACTGACCTCGACCTTTCCTTTAAAGTATCCCACGCTTCGATATTGCATTCATAATCGCAAACTGTTGTAGCTACTGACGCTTTTAGTTCGGTTAGAGTCACCTGGTCACGCAAAGAAGCAATGTCTAGTCTCCACATGTCAGTGCGTTCACCTGGCCTTCCTTCCGGGTTCAATATGACAGCGAAAGGGCGATGATCTGAAATGTACCCGGCGTCCGCGGGGAGATCGAGGATGCTGCACTGGACAATTTGCGTTGTTAATTCAGGGGGGAAATACATTCGATCTAGACGACATTGCGATTGCCTTTGCTACCATGTGGCACCAAAACTTCCGCCATGCATATGTACCCAGGCATCCGATAAATTGTATTCCTTCACTATACGAGATAATTCAGTTGCGTGCGCATTGGAAGCGTATTGTCGTGGCCCTCGTGAGTCGCGCATGGGGTCGAGCACACAGTTAAAATCGCCAACGATGAAGAATGGGTGGTTGTCTAACAAAAAGGGGGAGAGTCTCGCAAAGAACTCATTGTGGTCTGACCGTACGGCGGGTCCATAGATATTCAATGTCCGAACTTTCCTCTCACCCCAGAAAAAATCAAAAGCTATTACACGACCTTCCAAGTCAAAAAGGCGGTGACTTCCATGTAGAAGCACCCTACGAAAAACCACCACTCTTACACCACGACACCTCCCGGGGCTATATGAAAAATAAGCTTTAACAGAAAATTCATCGCAAGATCTTTTAACTTCCTGCTTGTTTCTCAAGTTACACTCCTGAAGAAACAGGAGGTCGACTTTTTTCTCGCGAGCGAAATGATTTACTTCACTACTATGTTTGAACGCTTAGAGCACTGCAATGAAGCCGAGTAATGCATACGCAAACCTGCATATTATTGCTCATAATCACTGCAGTTACTCTGGCAATCTATTTAGTTTTCTGACAAATATTGCGTCATTTTACGATTGCTGAGAAAAATCACAACAGTCTTCGGGAACCGTTTAGGCAGCAGCAAAAGCCTCTTAGCTGAATGTCTGCATGAACAGCCCTTTTGAAGGCCATATTTGATAACAACGCACGTTTTTAGAGCCTTAAAAAGCCAAGTCGTCGACGCCGACCCTAAATTGCTAGAAAATATTGTTTTGTCGTGAAGGGCACCGTGTAGGTGTAATATTGCTGTGATATTTGCTGTTGCCCAAGTTGACATCGAAAAAGGTTCACTGAAGAGCGGCAGACGCCGGCTGGCCTCAGGGGCATATACCAAGTGACACACACCTAGCAACCCCATGGATACACACTATTATTATTATTATTATTATTATTATTATTATTATTATTATTATTATTATTATTATTATTATTTTAAACATATTTATTTCACAGGAAAGGGAAAGCGAGGAGCGGGCTGGCGACTTACATCGGAAGGGGCACAACGGCTGCTTACTCTTCAAAAGAGAGGTGACAGCAATACAGAAATAGTAGACAGGAAGGAAGGGACGAAAGAAGAAAGAAACAGCAACAGGAGAAATCTATAAATACAGATCAGATCACACACTCTAGGGCCGGTGACTGAAGGTCACGCAGCTACAGAATGGTAAGTAGAAGAAATAGTATCAACGCTACAAACGTGAACCTAAATTAGTCAACTGTAGAAATGTAAGTAGAGCTCCATGAGCCTGATCACGTCGAGACGCACTACCACTGTGGTACAAATATTCGTCGAGTGTCGTACACCGCCGGCCAAGGAGATGACAGTGTCTCACTAGCGGCATGCGCTGCCCACTGAAAGCTGGACACTCAAAATTCAGGTGCTGAAGTGTCTTGCAGCAGCCACAAGACGTACATAACGGACTGACCACACGTCCTTGTCAGTATAAACGTTCGCGCACGTTCACGCAGCCAGCCCTCATCTTGAGTAGTTTCGCTCGAGCGTGACGAGGAAAGCCTAGACCGCGAACACAGGGCGGGGATGTTCCATTTGCGATACGCTTGCCTGGATGCTGCTTGAATAGGTGGCGACCAATCAGCAGACGAGCGTTGTCAAGCTTGCAGAAAATTTCAGGGCAGGCACAGTTATGAGTGCCAATTGAAGCCAGTTGATCAGCCGCTTCATTACCGGCGATTCATACGTGCGAATGTATCCATTGAGCAACGAGAGATACCCCACCTGATGAAATTGTGTTTGCAGAGTCAGTAATCCTTCGCACAACTGGACGATTAATCTGACTTCATTGAAATTGCTAAGGGCAGCGCGGGAGTCTGTAATTATGCAATATTTGATGTGGTTAACTCTTCTTGCACGTATTTCAGGCTTCGCGGAGGACGACGACGACAAAGTTATTGTGCTCGGTTGCTGGTTTTCTTCTGGTGCTGCAGTCTTTCTCTATTTATACTGCTTTCGTGCATCAGTAACAGGCAGCGACGTTTGTGCTGAACCCCGAAGACTCCTACTCTACTGGGAGATCACCCCCATGGAGCTTGCCATAGAAGATATGGTCTTAGACTCGTCTGGCGCTCACCATAGACCGCCCGCGGCTCGGAAGAGGCTCAGTTCGGCAGTAGGATCTGACGCTGCTTTTTCCGAGCTTTCTGACTCAAGATCGGAAGATTCGGATGCTTTTGTACCTGTCAAGCACCGCCGTCCAAGACGGACGTCTCCGGCATCGTCCTCAAGTGAAGGGACTATCATACACAGCACCATCAAGACAACGACAGTAGCTTTCATGCCCGTCGACGTGATGGTAAGCCTGAATGCTATCTCTCGACATAAACTTAATGATTTGTATTTAAAAATTGGCCCTAGACTAATCCAAGAGGTTCGCGTGAGCCCCTGGAAAAATGTCATTGCTGTTGACACAAATGATGACAAGATGGTGCAAACTCTACTTGGTTTGTCTGAAATCTGAGGGTTTCACACGCGTCCCTACATACCACAGGGTACAAATTTCAGCTGGTTTCCTATCTGATGTGGACTTGGATCTCAAAGACGACGTTTTTAAGAACATGATCGTTTGCACGTCACCATGCAATATAATTAGCGTTTGAAGGCTGGGCTCGTCAAAGTGTATGAAGATACTTTTCGCCCCCGGAAAACTGCCTAGTCATATAAAGGCTGGACTTGTGCGCTATCCTGTTCGACATATCGTACTATGGCCTTTGCAATGTTATAAGTGTTTTAAGATTGGTCATGTTCAGGGCTTTTGCACCAGAGATCTGCTCTGTGCCAAATGCGGTGGTAATCACCAGGTAGATTCCTGTGAAAGTCAGGCATATCGGTTCCCTAACTGTAATGGTGAACATTTGGCAACGGATAAAGGGTGTCTCTTATTGAAAAAGGGACTGAAGGTACTAAAAGAGAAATCCAAACAGAAGGCAGCAGGACATGAAAGCTCCCGTCGCCGTAGTGCCACCCCAGCGACTGGAAAAGCAGCGCGTTCAAAGAATGACAAAGACAATGCATCGGAAAGTAGGTGGGCGGACCTTCTGCCTCTCAGACACATCGTGGCCAGCGCTGCCATTGAAATTGTCGGAACGAGTATCTACAAAGACGTCGACCACAGTGGAAAGCACTGCAAACACAGTACCTAAACAGGTATCAGCCAACGACGATGTGCAACTTGTCAATCTTCTGAAGATGCTTGTCAAGGTCATCAGATCTCTAATCGCTGGTCGCCTGACACCAGCAGCGTCAGGAGCAGAGCAACTTTTGGAGTCACTCGTTCCTGTCCTCGATGGCCTTCGCTAGACGTTTTACCGGAAACTATTCTAACAGTTGTCAGCCGCCTCACCCCTTTGTGCTACAATGGAATGTCAGGTCGATGCGACCGCGGCACGCTGACATAGTCCTTCGGCTCATCGCTATGAAGACTCCACCAGACGTTATAGTGCTTCAGGAAACTAACGTAGCGAAAGACGAATATCGATTGACAGGCTTCGTGGGTTTCCACAGTAACACTCGATGCACGGAACCAGCTTGTGCCTCTTTCCAGTGTGTGGATGCAGCGCATACGCGCAATGCTTCAAGAGCATCAGTGTACGTGCGTGCTCACTTGGACTTCACGGTTCTTGACACAGACGGCATGTGTCACGATGAGTTTGAGTTTGTGCAGCTCTTGCTGTGAGCCTCACAGTTGTGTCTACGACGGTGGCAAGCATATACAACAGGCCTACACGTTCTTCCGATACCGCACTACTTGAGTGCTTAGTGTCTCGGTGTGGTGCATCGTTTGTGTTATGCGGAGATTTTAATGCCCACCACCCACGATGGTGTAGCCGTCCCCAAGACAATCGTGCGGCAGAGATTAACGAGATCATTATCAAGAACGATGTGCAAATACTGAATGACGGTTCACCTACATTTATAGGTAGAGGGAAGGAGCATTCCACTATAGACCTTGGGATATCAACGAGAGATGTGTGCTTAGCCTGATCATGTGAACCTGACCCGCAGTGTTCAGATCACCTACCCATTTGGTTAACACCAACACATACTGCGGGTCGCCAGGCTGTCGTGTATACAGTGACTAATTGGGACAAGTTCCGACAGCTGGTGTCAGAGGCACCATCTCAAGACAGCCTGTTTAAACTGATGAGTGAGTGCTTACGAGAAGCTACAGTACAACGACGACGAAGTATTGCCAAACCAAACCCCGATCTAAAGCTTTTGCGGCTCTGCGCATGTCGACGGCGCGCGTATAGGCGAGCACAGCGCTCTAAACGACGCACCGACTGGACAATCTACAATCGCATTGATGCAGCCATATGGCGGCATACAAAACAGGGTCGTCGCAAGAGCTGCCTATGCTTTCTGTAGTTCGTTGCATAATGGAAATGGTTTTGAAAGTGTATGGCGCATACAAAAGGCTCTCCGCACTCCTGAAATATGCAAGAGTCCTACGGCTGCATTGAGCATGGCGACTGGCCCGTCACCAAAAGTTATAGCGGTAGTATTTGCAGACATTTTCGTCTCCCCTGCATCCAGTGACACCACAAATGGCGACCTTCCTTCTTTGCTAGGTGACAACATCATA
Source organism: Dermacentor andersoni (assembly GCF_023375885.2). NCBI lineage: Eukaryota > Metazoa > Arthropoda > Arachnida > Ixodida > Ixodidae > Dermacentor > Dermacentor andersoni. The sequence continues at coordinate 59,104,165 of NC_092824.1, forward strand.
ACCGCTTCCTACGGTCCAGCCTGCCAGATGCACGAGGCAGATTTCACTCTTGAGGAGCTGCGACACGCGCTTAGCCTCTCCAAGCGCCGCACTGCTCCAGGTGAAGATGGTGTAACCTATCAAGCGTTGCGGTATGTTGATAAGAGTTTTCATGACCGTACATTGGACAAGTATAATGAAATATGGAGAACCACTGTAATCCCTGCTGAATATAAATCGTCCATGGTGATACCAAATTTAAAGCCCGGCCGCCCTGCAAGACACCTCAAGTCCTACCGGCCAATATCCCTAACTTCAAATGTCATCAAGTTAATGGAGTGAATGGTTTTGTTTCACTTAGATGTCAGGCTAGAGGAGCTGAATTCTTCCCCTTATATCATGAGTTGCTTTCGTTGCCGTCGTTCAGCTCTGGACAGCATCTCAGACCTTGCCTCATCGCTCGAATTTACTAAAGGAAAGAAGCATTCCGCCTACATGCTCTTCCTAGACATACAGCAAGCTTTCAATTCAGTTCCGCATAAGGCGATTATTTTCGCTCTTGCAAACGCGTGAGTTTCGGGTCGTCTGCTCCACTTTGTGCATAATTTTCTATCGGAGCGCCGGATGAAAGTGCGTGTCGCAAGAGTAACTTGTAAATACCGAAATGTGAAGTGCGGTGTCCCACAGGGCAGCGTATTATCGCCGCTTTTGTTTAACACCGTACTCACCGCACTTCCAAGTCTTTGCCTCGGGACAGTGACTTCCCTGTGAGCATAGTTGTCTACGGAGATGACATTGTTCTGTGGATAAGCAGCCCTTCGCACCTTGGTCCGCGGCTTCACGCAAGCCTGCAAAGAGCTCTAAACGCTAATTCGGAGTGCTTGGGTGAAGTTTCCCTGCTCATATCACCTGCTAAGTCGGCTGCAATAGCATATCACCCTAAACAACGCGCTCGTTGAACAATGAGCCCACTGTACCTTGACAAGACGCCTATAAACTTGGCCCGACCACGCCGTTATTTGGGGTTAATTTTGGGTCATCGCATCCCTTGGCGTCCTGCCGTTAAATCGGTACGACGCAAATAGCACTCCCTCCTTAAATATGTGGCCGCCTTGACTGCTAGTGGTGCTGGCTGCGACCAAACAATGGCTCTCCAGGTGCACCAGTCATCTTTACTCTCAGGCGTGATGTATACGTTGTCAGTCTTGAACGTACTACCTAGTTTGATGGTCCAACTGGAACGAGATCATCGCGTTGTCCTTGGGCTATTGCTTGGATTACCTCGTGATGCGCAATCTGTTGCAGTACTCATTGAAGCGCATCAGTTGCGCCTGAGGCTGTGAGTACACCAGCGAGCTCTATATTATATTAAGCGTCTGCACCGCGCATCGAACGGTCATTCGCTCCTTGCTCGTCTCATTCACCGCTCGTTATCTCGCATATGAAAAATGGCGGCATTATTTATGAATATCACTGACATTTCTGAACATGCTGCTTCAGTTACGCCTCCGCCTCCAAAAGATGTCACGAAACACGTATTCCCCATTTACCTCACAATCCCTGACATGCACAAAAAGTCCGATATGCCTCTTTCGGCAATATTCCAATTGGCTCCGTCTAACGTGTTTGAAAAGTTTCCAGATTATCTTCAAGTATTCACAGATGCACCTGTACATAGCGATGGTCAAGGGACCGATGCACCTTTTTTTCTGCCCTACAACTCAATTACGGCGTATCTTTCAAATACCTCATCGAACTTCGTCAACAGTTGCTGAGCTAGCAGCAATTAATGTTGCATTGAAATACTTGCAAGAGGAATTAACTGCATCGAAAATTTCCATCTTTACGGACTCCCGCGCTGCCCGTAGTAGGTTACAACGCAGTGAGATTGATTGTCTACTTGTGCGCAGCATTACTGGCTCTGCGAGCAAAGTTTCATCACGTGGGGTATCTCTCGTTGCTCAATGGATACATTCGCACGTAGGAATCGCCGGTAACGAAGCGGCTGATCGACTGGCTTCAATTTCCGCTCATAAATGTGCCTGCCCTGAAATTTTCTGCAAGCTTGATGACGCTCGTCTGCTGATTGGTCGCCACCTATTCAAGCAGCATCCAGGCAAGCGTATCGCAAATGGAACATTCCCGCCCTGTGTTCGCGGTCTAGGCTTTCCTCGTCACGCTCGAGCGAAACTACTGAAGCTGAGGGCTGGCTGTGTGAACGTGCGCGAACGTTTATACTGACAAGGACGTGTGGCCAGTCCGTTATGTACGTCTTGTGGCTGCTGCAAGACACTTCAGCACCTTATATTTGAGTTTCCCGCTTTCAGTGCGCAGCGCATGACGCTAGTGAGAAACTATCATCTCCTTGGCCTGCAGTGTACGACACTCGACGAATGTTTCTACCACAGTGGTTGTGCGTCTAAACGTGATCAGGCTCATCGCACTCTACTTACTTTTTTAGAGTTAACTAACTTAGGTTCTCGTTTGTAGCGTCGAAACTATTGTATTCAAAATTCTGTAGTAGCGTGACCTTCAGTGACGGTCCTTACTGTGTGGGATCTGTACCGTGTGTTTATTTTTTAGATTTGTGCTGCTGCTCTTCCTTTCCTCTTTCCTCCCCTCCTTCCTACCTTCCATTTCTGTGTTGCTGTCACCTCACGTCTGAAGAGTAGGCAGGCGTTGTGCCCCTTTCGGGGGCAGTTGCCAGCCTTCTCTTCGCTTTCCCTTTCCTGCTAATTGTATATATGTGTTCAAAACAAATGATAATCACAATAATAAAAATTTGGAATTGTAAATTTTTGTACTGTTAGCAAAAAGCTCGCATTATTTCGTTGGCGGGAGCGTCCTCGGCTTTATATTAATTTATGTTTTCACCAAAGGCAGTGATAATTGCTAATAGGAGTACTGCTAATAATAATTGCTACCTTTCCCTTTGGCGGCTTACTCATACGCATTTTTCACTGCGATAGCAGTTATAAGGATCTTTAAGGCAAATGTTCGCCGTCGCCGTGATGTCCCAAATGAAAGCAAAGTTCGAAGACAATCGGCCGCCAACGCGCTGTATGCTCATCGCGCAAGGCAAGCCATTGAAGGGTGAACCGAAAATAGAGTAGAATGTGAGGGCTGGGGAAAAAATCGAAGTACTCAGCTCTTTCTTTTTCTCTATTTTTTTCAGTGCGTAAAAAGCGGTAAAAAATTACCAGGAGGCCCAAATTTACGCGATAAAATCGAGTGCATTAATTTAAATTATGATAAAGTTGGGTTGGTTGCACTTTGTGACACACGACTGTCACCCCAATTGTTTATATTACTTTATATTACTACCATCCTCAAGATGAGAGCTACGAGTTGTCTATCTGTCTCAACACGTTCGATGTAAGGATGTTAAGGCGAAGCTCATTAGGAGGTTTGCGGGACGGCTTTTGTGCGGCGGCTTCTGCGCGGCGGTGTGTATTGGTGTGGTCTATATCAAATGTAGATGAAAGGCAACGGTGTAGGAGCACCGAAATTGGTTTGCAACGTATGATCAATCATTATGAAATTAAATGTGATGTTCGCATATCACATTCGAATAACCAATTCATATACGTGTTGTTTTTTTAGACAAATCATAATGGATAGATATCTTCAAGCGCACCAGCTACACACATAAGAAAAGTAATAAAAATAAACAATGAAAACTCACTAAAAGAAGGTCCTTTCTGCTTTCTTGTTCTCTTTTTACTGTGTGCTGCTGCCGCTTCTCTTCAAGTTCTGTTCATTGTGAACACCGACCAACTACCTGACTCGCGATCTTGCTGTTTCTTTTTTTTAACAGCAATCCTTAATTTGTGCTTGTCAGGTCGCCTTATATGGTCCATAGAACAGAAAAAGAAATCTCAACTTGCTCAGCCTCACTAGCAAGTTACAATATTTGCTGGAGCTCACTCTGACTTAGACTCATCGAAATTATACTCAGCCGGGCCCGGCCCTTATTGGGACTCAGTCTGTACAAAAATTCTTGTCAGATGAGCTCATTCAGCCTAAAACTCATGGATTGGTCTCAGCCGGAGGGAATGTAACTGAGTCCACTCTTGAGCGACTTATGCCGATCTAGACTTACATCTGGTTACAGCTTTCCGTCTCTGCTGTTTGATGTAGTACCAAACTTGGCTTGCCCTCCATTGTGGCTCTCCAATATGATTTTTCTGTATATCTTACGTTTTTTTATACTTTTTCTCCCGCCCTTGGGCAGAATCATCTGTAGTCATCGCACTCTAAATTAGATTGTAGTATTGCCCATATACAGTCCCGTCATAAGCCACTGAAATTCTGAAGCTCAGCAGCGGAACATTTCTTCGACTGCTTTTACAAATATGTGCACAACTCCATTACACAGAACACATTCCTAAAGCTTTTTAATGCTAGCGGATCGCGCTTTGGCATTTTTTCTTCCTTTGCTCAAGGTGTATTGACCAGTTTGTACTTACCGATCAGTTACGGTTTTAGCACTTTCTGACCTATTTTCCCATTATAGCATAGGAAAATGGTTCTATCTTCAGTTGTTGCAATAAGCATTGTCTCTTTGCACACTGCAGAAAGATTGACGCTGTCTGTATTCGTCTTAATTGAGCTTTTTATAAACATTTGAAGTGTAAGTTCTCATGAGTGATCGCTAGAAACGCACCGGACGAAGTCATCAAAATCTTTTTTCGAGAATTCTGCCTGGATGAGAGAGGATATTTAAAAAATAAACTATATTTATGGTTTATAACTTTCTGAACCTGCACCAGGGTAGTGGTATATGAGGGAGGCTTAGTCGAGGACTCTGTAATAATTTGACCCCCTAGCTTCCTGTAACTGGCACCCAAATCTTCCTTCCTTTCTTTCCATCGTGAAATCTTGCCCCTGCGGCCGGGTATCTTTCGGCGATGTCGCGCAGATTGGCATATTTTAGAAAAACGCATGAAAACGTTGAAATGTCATTTATGTACTTGACGGCCTGCGGAAGATCTCAGGACATTTCTGCGCTATGAGTTGTTAGAATAGACTTTCGTACGCAGATGTGTAACACTGCGGGACCGCAGCACATTGTCGAACTGAACAATGATGATCAGTTAGACGCATCACTGTTTCTGAGAACGATACGATAAGATTACGTCTCTATTTCCAGAACCACAAAATACCTGAGTTTCCTCGGCGACCGGCGAGAAGACGTAGTAATGCCTGACATAGCGCCCATTCATTTTGCATTCACATTCCTGTCATGCCACTGTCGAAGCCGATTACGCAACGTCAGTGCCACAGAATTGTCGAGAACAGGCGTAAACGTGTTACATCATTAATTGTTTTGCGAATAGGAGCGACGAAACAATTCTACAGCCGAGAACACGTTTTCCAACCACAACTGACACGTAGCGCCCTCTATCGTTGCTCCTTGTAAGCTATTCGTCAACCCAATAACACTATCGGTAGAGGTCACTACGCGGCCACTGATGCTAAAATCCCCCATAGTCTTAATGTAGAGAAAGGCTTTGATCCAGCCGACTACGCCAGCGATAGGCTGATCGGTGACACGTGACCTTGCTCCGCCCCTTTGCCGCCATGAAAGTTCCTGCGCACCGGGCGAAGTGCGCGCGTTTCGCCTATTGTGCTGTGCACATTGCTGCGATAATTTCGTTCCGGGAGGGCCGAAATGCCATGTTGCTGTGCGGTTGGGTGCCGAAACCGTACGAAGGATGGCACGATGTTATTTTGCATCCCGCGCGGCAACCAGGAGCTAACCAGAAGAAAAGTATGGTTGCATAGAATTGGACAGAAGGACTGAACCGTCGGTAACTGCACGACTATGCGAGGAAAGTAACGTGGAGCGACAAGAAGTTGCGAGAGAAAGTATACATGTGTGTGTACAGAGCTGCGATAGTATTTCATTCGTGCACATGAATGTTGACGGTCAAACTTTGTGGAGATTATTGATTTTAGTGTATTATGCGCCCGTTGACTTAGCAAGTGCAGTATGACCTAACATGCAAGTAAATAGTGGGGAACAAGCGCATTAACTCGCTGACAAATATCCGCCTTGCGTTACGCGCGACAAAAAATCACAAATTTCAGCAGCGCATTCTGCTTTTACACTTTCCTGTATTTGTGCGCGCGTTATTAACTACGCTTTACAATATGCACAAAAAGTAATTTCCAACTTTGCATATCCTAATCCTATTTTGTGCATTGCATATGTGAATAAATATATTCCTAAGTGTCTGAAATACTCTGCCTTTGAAAACAAATACTGCATAGCCACTGCTACTGGCCATCAAATAATCAAGTATAATAAAATATATCAAAGTACATTATATACACCTGCGAGCTCGTTCCTTCCAAGTTTCCCTTATACTAGAAGATGTTTCATAATGGGCGATGCCATTTTACTGATGAAAAACACACAACTGCAAATTAACAAAAGAAAAACGCGAGAAGCGATGCGCGGATCTCCAGCAAAACACAGTGCAGTAATAGCTAGGCCAATCCGCGTGCGTTTCGTATAAGGGCCTTCAATTCTTACAGGGTTTTTGGGGTGCACGGATGAGAAACCGCATAAACACAACAATGCCTGCCATGATTCAAGTTTACGTGGCGACGTCGCACGGTTCACGAGAACATTCAACCGCTTTCGCACACGCGCAGACACTACGCTCGATATCGGTGTGCCGCGAGATTAGATCGCGCTGGTAGCCCGAACACGATCGAGAAGACTCGCTGACACGATCCATACCGCCGCTTCAGAATGCCACGACAGTTGCACTGGCTCGTAGCCCTGAACCACAAAGCGCAGCAGTCGTCGTGTAATCGCTACACGACAGACACACTCAGCAGCAAGAAGACTGTTGGCGCATTCGTTTCCACACACACACAGGATCTTGTTTAGTTGCCGTGAGGGTAAGATGGCAAGATGTACTTACTGTGTCCGGATATGTCTGAGGGCTGACGTGGATTCTCTTGAGAAAATCTTTGTCTAATCATACTGTAATCTGTGTACCACGATACAAGTATAATAGTGGAATAACTTGAACCGGGGTTGCCGGTTTCGATTACCAATGGCAGTGCTCGACACTTTTGTTATGCCTTTAGGGTTCCTTTTTCTTCTCGGGACAAGGCATACCAATATAAAGTTAAATTGTTGACCCACATTTTTCGCAATGTTCGGTTGTCTCACATCAGTGTCCCTTTTAGTAGACATGCAATGTTTTAATAGTCACAAAGTACACATGATTACATCCAAGATTTTCGAATAAGTTGGCACAGTTATTTTTTTCGTAGGCATGATAGAAAAACCACTCTGTCAACGTTATGCATATTAACCTGCCAGGACAACCTTAGCGAGCTTAAGGAACGCCGAACTCTTGCGATTCCCGGCGAATATAATGCTTTTGTTTTAGAGCAAGCGATAAAAAACAGTATTGACAGTGTCCTTTCTAGCAGTCGTTCCACGATAAGGAGAAGTATGTCCAGCCTTTTTTTTTCTTTTTTCTTGAATCGCTGTAGCTATGAGACGTGTACTAATAATCTACGAAAACGTCCTACGATCATTATGCAGAGTCAGGTCAACCTGATCCTTACTTGCAAGCGTCACACAATTTATGCTATGCCCCTACTAAACGATATGCATCGATGCTTTGCAGACAACGACTTTTAACTTCCTCTTGAACAGACACCGCAGCCCCCCATGGCCACACGGAGGCCTCCAGTGTGCCAGATACCTTAAGATATTCACCAAGTCGCTTAGAGCCATCGACTTATGCGAGAAGCTCGGGAATAGCAAGGCATATGTTTGCATACTACGTACAAAGCGACGTCTCTTCAACGACGCATAATTTCTTCCTTACGTGCGCGCAGTTACAAAAACAATTTCCAAAATATGCGCTTTCATGCATAATATTGCAGTTCAAGTAGGGTTCTCTAGAAAAGGAGAAATCGACCTCAGCGCTATGCAAACACGCAGGAGGCAGTTTGTTCTACCTAGTAGTTCTGGGCAGCGCTCTGAATAGAGACGTTTCAGACGGCGTGTGTTTTGAGAGGCGTAGTCACGAGGGGGCCTCAAAAGTTACTCTTGTCCTCGCAAAGTTATTTTGTTACCTATCCAACAGGCCAGAAGCCTGATTGAACATATTTTCAAAGTATCCATGCTAGTGCTGCTGTATCGAAGCTGATACAACTGTCTCTTTAGTTTTTCTTGCCGTATTTAAGCGGAATACTTGGTCCCCAATCTGGCCGTCGACATTTATGTAAGCAGTAGCAGTGGAAGTAAGAATTTAGGGAGTACTGAAACGCGAAAAGGTCGTTTCGAAATGTTTTGCTGTAGAATGTTTCAAACGTTCATGATGTCGCTGGCATTGTGAACTCATTGATAACATCCGGTGCTTACAGAATAGGATCACATGCGCCTGTGCATTTTGGTTTGGCGTATCCACTGAAACAAACTTATCTAAAGAAAACATGCGGGGGAGGGGGGGAGGAGACATTCGCCAGCAATGGAGAAAAAAAATCGGTGTTCGAACTGCAGAGAACGTTGTCGTTCTACGTAGGCTGTATACGCAGCCGATGTACAGCCCATGCTAACCCTCCACCAGGTCTCACTGTGATTTCTTCCTATTTGTGTGTGTGCAGGTAGGCCTGTCTGCGTGCTTGTGCGTACGCATGTTTACATGGTACCGTAGGTAGCGTTACAGTTATTTAAAGTAGTTCGGTATACGCTCAAAGTCAATGGCATAGCATCAGTGACATTATATGTAGTCGTTCCACGTACGAGCATAACGAAGGAAATGCCACTGTACTACATACAGGTTAAATACTTGCTTGGCTATCTTATACTATATTTTTCAATACGTTTGAATTCATCCCACACGAAAAACTGAAAGACGTAAGTATATCAGGATAGGGAGACGTAAGGACCATCGGTAGCTGAAGGCACCTTAAATAAAGAAAAATACACTTATTTTTGGAGATCTGTTTAAATAGGCCTCAGGTAAAAGCTTTTTAGCTTACTAGTCTGCTCAGTGGGAACATGAGAGGGAAAAAACAGACATGTAAGGTGTTTAGAAGGGGATCACGATGGATTTGTGATTGGACAGGCGCGTTGACCACAATACTTTGTTGTTGTTTTTTCCTTAACTTTGTTATTATTGTTTATTGTTTTGTTGTCATTTGACCCACCCTGCTTGGACCTGTACAAGGTTTGCAGTATTGAATAAAGAAAGAAAGAAAGAAATACCTGATCTCATGTTGCTGAGGAACTTAAGCAGTGCACAGAAGGCTTTCCTCGCCTATACATTGTCCGGCCAAGAATCCAGTATGACGTCTTTCGATATTATCTTGTTCACGACTTACGCATGCAAAATTCTGCCACTGGCAATGATATAGGGCGAGCAACTTGTATGTAGCCCAATATCTCGGGTAACTCGCACGGACTGAGGGGTGTGTCCGATCATGGAATATCGGGCGTATCTCATCATGAATAGTGATGCCTAGTCACAGACTGTGATGTCGTTGAGCGGAATAAGGGCGCGAAGGAAGGATGTTGACCTGACAGACGTGCTCAAGGACCGTCTGTCCAGTCCGCATCGTTTCTGCATCACAATCTTGATGTCGTGGAAGAACTCCCCCGGAAATTTATTCCCGGGCTGCTGTATGTTGAGCAAACACACCTCAAGCATGCGCAAAAAAGAATTCTCCAATAATATGCAGTTTCTCGTAAATACCATGATGACAGTGCTGTATCATTCGGATATGTGGCTATCATAGTCGGCAGAGGAGCCGTCTGCGAGGAACTATAAGCTTTATATGCGTGTCTCCCAATTATCAAATTCGTAAAACCAAATATGAAAACTACATAGATGAATTTTCCGAGCCATACATAGTTGTCGGAGATTTAAAAGCACATAAGTTCGTGGTGAGACTCCCGTTGCGATGGAAGAGGGCGTTTAATAGAAAATTTCATCTTTTCATCTCATGCATGCTTATTAAATAAGGAGCCCGCGTATTCTAAAAAAACTAAAAGGCGAAAAGGAAACTCAAAAGGCCTTTACACGGGCTCTCTTCCCTTGCTAAATACACAAGTTGGTAGACTGGACTATCAGGCAGACTTTCTGGGTGAACATTTTGACTATATCTCAAGTGCATCGCACTACGCCGTATACTTCTTGAAGTTCAAAGAACGCGCAGAGCGACAGCCCCTAGGACGCAGATGTGCACGAAACGAGGCACACAATCGACCACTTAGTCTCGCCGAACTTCTGGCATCTCTCAACTGTTGCAGCAACTCCGCATCAGGTAGCCATCCTATAGTGTACAAAATGATTAGGCACCTACTCTAAAAACACTCTTAAGTGTTTTCAATGCCGTGTGGACAGCTGGCTAGATTGCATTCTCTTGGAAGGAAAGTATTCTCATCCCCATACATAAAAAAAGCAAGGACCTATCATTAGCTTATCGGCCAATAGCATTGACAAGCTGTATTTGCAAGCGATTCGAAAAAAGGGGAGTTAAACCGGTGCTTTATCTGTTTTACGGAAAGCAACAAAATCCTAGACCCCCTCCTATGGGATTTCAGGGGAGGTACGTCCACATTAGACCCCCTTGTTCGCATTGAGTCACGTATTAGAGATGTTTTTACACAAAAGCAGTTCTTACTCTCAGTATTTCTAGACTTAGAGAAGGCTCGCAACACGGCATGACGCTTCTACACGATCTTTCGGCGATTGGTGTCCGTGGCAACATGTTAAACACAGCCGAAAGTTATCTCTTTAATCGCACATCCCGCGTAAGAGTGGGTAACGCTTTGTCTTGACTCTTCACCAAAGAGATTAGTTGGCCACAACGTGGCGTGCTTAGTAGCACGCTATTGTAAAAAATGAATTCCCTGAATACGTTCATTGCACGCACAAAGTTTTATTCTGCTTATTTATCTTCATCTGCGTTTTATCTGCTGGCGACAAGTGTAGCTTGGACTATAGAAATTGTCCAAATGGGCGAATGAAAATGGGGTTAAAACAAGCACACGCAAAGGTACTTGAGTACTCTTCTCGAGATGAAGGGGTCTAACACCAATGCAAAGTACTGGGCTCAAGAGAGATGAACTATCTGTGAGCAACGAGCATAAATCATAGAGAATCATTTTAAGCTCGACGCTTACGTTTATTCCTCCATATAAAATACCTGTAGACGAACTGTCTTAAAACAATGAACCTTTTAAAGCTTCTTTCACGCACAACATCTGGTAGTGGTCGAAAATTCCTCCCGAACATATACAGGAGCCTTGTACGCTCTCGCCTTGACTATAGTTCTTGACTATATCTATCACTCTGCAATGCCAAGCGCGCTAAATATAGTCTCCATTCACCTTTCTTCATTATCGGCCATGCGACTGGTGCTTTCAGGGTAAGCCCCGTAGAAAGCCTCTACGCAGAACCAAATGACTCTTCACTCCGTCTGCAGAGGTCACATTGCAGCTTCACGTATTATCTGAAAGCAAATCCTCAACATCCTTGTTACACAACTGTAAAATGATGAGTCCTGTGCCAACCTTTTCAATAATTGGCCCAGAGCGAGGGAGCCCTTCTCATGTGCGAAACGTCAGTGAAGAAATGCGTGTCCCACTTCTAGAATAGCATCTCGTGCTCCCTGCGAAGCTGTCACCCCCGTGGCAGTGGCAGCTCGTCAAATATGACATATCATTTGTTGAAATCACTAAGCGTGCCCCTGAGGTACACATTTGAATGTACTTCCTCGAGTTTTTTTTTTTTTTCGTACTGCTGCCACGAGGTTTACGCCGATGCATCAATATCACATGCCGGCGTGTCCTGTGCTGCAGCGTCGGTCTGTTCTCTTAGGCGTTCAGCATTTTGCGCAAATAAGTATCTTTACGGCTGAAGCACATGCACTATTATTGGCTGTGAAGCAAATCAAAGAATTAAATCTAGAAAATCCAAATATATTTACCGACTCTCTAAGCGTTTTCAAGGTTTTAGTGTCGCTAAAAAGCATGCAAACCTGTAATGATTGGTCTATATACACTTCTCCGGACTGTTTATGCGTGTTATAACCATGTCATGACTTTCTGGCTGCCTCGGCACGGCCGGGCACAGAGGAATCGAAGGTGGTGTGCTCGGCCGTGAAATCGTCACATCCAAAGCAACAAAAGATTTCAAGTCTTTCATAGCGGTCTCCGTCATAGATTTGAAACCTTTGATTCAGAGACAAAATTAAGAGATTATTGGCAGTGCTTGTGGGACTTCTAAATTTCGAATAAACGTTGTCTAATTAGACCACAGTTAAGCATTTCCCCATCAATAATAAAATCTCGACAAACCAATGTCCTGTTCTGTCGAATAAGAACAGGGCACGCATACGGTACACACTACTCCTCGTCGACTGGTGATGAACGTTTTACATGTGGTAGATGGGGGAAAGTTTGAACATCAGCGACGCCCTTGTGGAGTGTCGGGAAGCAGAAATCGAGAGGAAAAAAATCAATTTTTCTCAGGATATCGGCTGCGTATCCCATTACACCCAGCAGTTTCTTGGCACACATCCATTATTCTACAACAAATGCGTTTAAATTATTTTAAGTGACATTCCTGCGCTGCACATTAGCAGACGAAAATTTACGCAGCGCAGCCTTTTAACAGAGTGTGCTCTGCGTTGATTACACCTAATGTAGTACGTCTCTCCAGGGCCTTGCATTCAAGGACCTCGATGTGGCATTAGTGTACAAATTCTTAGTACATCACGTTTTCAAATTACATGTTTTATGTTCATTTTACACCTTACCACTCATTTTCACTATTTTACTACGTGTGTGTTTAACGTACTTTACAGCGACCGCCCTTAGGCCCCTTTACGACCACGTCACATTCGTAATTAATTGCTTTATTGCGAACTAATTACCGCTGACTGGGCGTGCCATGTGCATAGTTGGCATTTGTGGCACAAACCATCACATTCATAATCAGAACTAAGAGCTTTAGGCCAGTGGACCCAATGAACATCCGCGCAGAAGGCCTTTTTCGCGCTACTAAGATTCTTGCAGTCTACGGGCCTTCACGACAGACTTTAAGAACGCCGCCTCCTACCTCTTTAGAGTGTACGCAGTTTGTTCTTGCTCGTCTCTCTTTCTCTCTCTATCCTCCTTGCGCCCTCTTTCTGCTTTTATCCCCCTAATACTTCTCCCGGTGCAGGGTAGCCAACCGAAACTACCTCTGGTTAACCTTCCTGCCTTTCTATTTATCAATTCTCGCCCTCGGTGCTACTGCAAGGATTATCGATGCTGCTTGCTTTGATTTTATCAAACCGCACCAGTTTCGGGCGTCAATTTCCTATTTCACGTCTGTCTTTGGCTGAGCAAAGACAATGTTGTAATATATATATAGATAGTCGGCGTGGATTCTCGTACAGGATAGCAAATGAAACAAATGATATTGCCATCGAATCACTACCAATTTAAGTGTGTGGAGATACACTACTAATGACACTGCCAGATAGCTATACTCGCGGACGACTTTTCCTGGCTATGAAGCGAAAGCTATGGGGGCGGAGCTTCTACACATTACTATTCGTTCGCAATGTTCCGGGCGCGCTCGGCACCGCTTTCGGTTTCGCGAACGTCGCACAACCTCTTTACTTTACTCAAGGCAGGTACAATTAACTCGCGTGTATCAATGTTTATTCGCACACCAAGTTTTGAACAGCGAGCATCGCAGCCTGAGTCGGAGTTCCGAAGCAGCCGTATGGCGTCTATTAGACTTAAACGTGCAACCGACGCTGGCGTCGGTTGAGCTGGTGCAGGAGTCAGCTCGCTCACTCGTTTGTACATACCGGTGGTTGCGATTCCCATATGGGTTCGATTGGTTTCCGCACAGACGCTGGACAAACTTTCTGTGTGCTTCAACAGTCTTTTGTTGCTAAAGTTAGTGAACAGCCTCTGAGGGGAGTTGATTAGCGGCACAGCAAGTGACAAACCCTCACCAGGAGACACGGCGGTATTTTGCGTTTGATGAATGTGCAAAACGTGCGACTCTCTCGGGTGTGCGATAAATAAAATACCAATAAAATAAAAATAAAATAAAATACCAATAGCTGACTGGTGAATGTTGCGTATTGTTTGAAATTAAGGATTGCAAAAAACAAAAAAAGTATTGTTTTCCATTTCTAACGTAAGAAAACGAGAGCAAAACTGCAGGCCTGCTTCCAGCAGCGGTGAAAGAGGCGCGCTTAGTTTCCGTAGCCTTCGCTTCACAGCCATGAAATGCTGTCCGCGAGTATATGCCAAAGCTTTCTTCGTGTCTTCGCTACGGGACTAAGAAGGTATCAACGTAGTCATTTAGTTAGTGAATTCATTGCTCTTGGTTTACTTGCAAACGATGTTCGCCTGAACTGAAAGTTAAACTGCCGTTACGTCATCAGAGCAAATTTTGTAGGCGTTTTAAAAATTAAATGTGTTTGAAATAAATAAAAAACACTGTATATATTGAGCGTGAACACAACGCTATTTAAGGGGGCTTATTTCGCTTTGTCACCTTTACTGCTGCAACATGAAAACCCTCGCTGCGCCCGCAGCGGTGACCGGCTGCTTTATCGCCGAGCAATGTGCTGCGGTGGGGCCAGGCCTCAATACAGAGATGCAGCGCAATCACCAATGAGGTCGGCACTATTTACGGTGGCAATATTTTTAAAATGCAGCAGGTGTATGTTTTAATGCCCAGGTATTTGAATTCGTTGCATAGGCGAATACAAATGTTGAACAATTCACCGCAGGAAGGGCAGATGTGTCTGATTAAGCGTACTGTCATTACTGAGGGCAAACCACGCCTCGTTATGACAGACAACTACAGTGTAAACTACTCTGACCACACTGAAACGAAACGTCAACGCTGAGTTCTTTTCTAAATAACTCTTGCTTGACTTATGTCCGCATGTAAACGCTGAAAGAATGAAAAGTAAAAGCAGTCAGTTGTAAAAGAAGCAAGAAAGCAAGATGTGCACCAGAAGCTGTACAGGTAATAATGTCATACATCCGTGATCTAAAGAGTCGGAATCCATAAAAAAAAATACGTGCTCATTGACTGCGAGCAGCATAGCCACCGTGCTCACGCACAAATGACGGCACCTTAAAGAACTCCAGGTGTTTCGAGTTGTTCCGGAGTGCCCCACTACGGCGTGCCTCAAAATCAGATCATGGTTCTGGCATGGAAAACACTATAATGTATTGTTTTTACGCACAAATGGCCGAGCAACGGGACCTCTTTTGCGTCTATATTTTCCCAAGTATATTGCTTGTGCACCGATTCTCGCCGACGTGTTCAGGGTCGTTTGCTGCGCTGATAGCCTGCTGTGGATTCGCGCTTTGAACTCACTCAAACCATTCATCTCATTATAGGCCGTAAGGTTTTGCTTTATATCAGTCCCTTCCAGTCGCAAGTTAACCATTAAGTGCAAGTGAGAGAAAAGCAAGCGTTTGCCAAAGCATCTGTCCTTATATAGGTTTATGTTCGAGATACACCCGCACTGTGGTGTATTTTCAACATTGTGTAACCCAGTATGCGCAGCATGACGGTCAATTGAATTCTGATGCAAGGCAGCGCATTGAAGCGCGTTCGTTTATTACGAAATTTTACGATAGACGTTTCTAGAGGAGCGATTGTTTATTTGAATTGTCCAACAATATAACTCAATGGTGCTTTCGGAGATTACAGGGTCATAGGTAGGTAACGGACACTTTCCGCGAGACCACAAGTGGAAGGACGCTAAGCTTTATTTACTCGTGCGACCTCTACTGGTGCCGATTTCCCGCTGCTCCCGAAGTTCACTACACGGGATGCGTTTGAACCGTGAACGCGCATTATACGGTGCTTTAAACCCTCTGTGTACCTTTTACGATGTGCTCATCTTCTCTGGAGGGAGTGCACCTTCGTGTAGAGGCACGAAAGCCCTCCTTGAAACGTCCGTGCAACCGTTCTGACCGAGGTTGAACCTGTCGTTGCGTGAGGAGTGTGATTTGTCGAGGTACCTGGATATATCTCACTTATTACAGCTACACAGTGCATTGGGACGGGGAACGCTACACGGTATTTAGTGCATTTCCTTTCGCTAGGCGCAGTGTTTCTTTCTTTTCTTCTTTTATAAAAGTTCCTCGGGGCTTCTCCTTTCCTGTGCATTGATATGGTATTCAGTCCGCTGTGAGTTCCTTACTCAGAATGTTTGCGGTGCATAGAAATCTAATGTGTGGATATAGTTCAGATGCTATTGTATTTCACGTGACTCAAATTAGCATGCAAATTTAAAATAATACATTGTATGACTGGTTACAGCGAAGAACTGGTCGATGCGTCTAAATCAATGAAGCCCCTCGCTGGAAGCCTTCGGGCACCTAAGGCATGTCAAGAATTCTGTACGCTTGCCGGTCAGTCTTCAGACCCAGTACGCCACGGAAACACTGTAAAAAGTATAGTCAAAGCTCTAGCTGTATTCAAGGATTATCGAGCACAACCTATTGCAAACAGCATTCAAAACTGTTTTATTATAAAGCATTTCGATTATAGTCTGCAGTGCCTGTCACAAAGACAATATCACGCGAAAGCTTAGCTAGAGATTTGAAGAAGCTAGAGTACCTGGCATTACCGCCAGCGTCAGCCTTCTGGTACTGGGATTGTGGGTATACCATGTGTGGCTGGTCACGATAAACCGGACTGCCAATGCTCCATGTAACGCTGCATGCTCCATGTGACAGCTCCACATGTAAAGCGAATTGAAAATAACTCAGGTTACTTACCTAGCAAGGAAGTGGTATCTAGACTACGAAATGCTTGAACTCGTGTGTCATGTATCCTAGACAAGAAAAAGGAAAAGAAGAAACTGTGTAGTGATATTTTTATTTTCATAACTCTAGTTACGGGGTGCCTCAGTTGTTCCAAGAACAACGTGGCGCCTCTTCATCCTCAAATCGGATAACGAGTGTATTTCTCACAGCTTTGCTTTTGTTAAATTGACTTGTTCAACTAAACAACAGTGATTTAGTTGAGAGGGACTCTATTGGGGTTACACTCCGACATACCGCGTCACATACGTACTGCCACCCGCTGGCCGAGTACAGATGCATTTAACCATTTGCTTAGTTTCAACCCATTGACCGCTGGTTCAATTTCTCACGACACGTTTGCTACGTTTCGTAATAAAATTACGCAGATCCAACGCACGTCTACGAATCTACGTGAAGCGAAGCTTTCGTCCGGCGTAATGAAATGCTTTGCCAATTTCAACCATGCGTGCTTAGCGTAAACAGAACTGCCGTTCGCACATGGCATCTAGCACATCCGTCCTACGTGATGTGACAACTCTAATACTGCCTTGTATTTGTTACTTTATTATTTATTTTGAACGCACCAGCCGCTTCTTGCCAAATCCCACATATTAAATTTATGGGCCGTGGTAAGAAAAGCAGCGTCTTCAACAGCACTCTGCGATCATCTCAAAGAGGTTATGGGCGTTGGTAAAAGTATACGCGCCACTAAGACCTAATGGTTAGGAGAGCAGGCATAGAAAAGTAAGAATTGGTTTATTTATTAAAATAATTGTGCTCTTGATGACGTATATTTGTTTACCATGAGTACTTTGGTATATTTTCTTTTCTCCTTGTGTAATTCCGTAGAATGCAAGGCCGGCAGCCTGGACACTTATAAGCTTAGTAAGGATGGTAGTGCGGTCCTGTCGGCGAGCTAGTCAGCAGGACAGCAGCAGCGACAGCAGCAACCACGAACCCAGAAGGCACGGTCACGAATGTCTGCTTAGGGTTAGCGAGGGAGGTTCGCGTTGAAAGTTATGTTGAATTCATCTGTGCAAATGGACGTGTTAAGCCCATTTACTGTTGAGCAAGTGCTGTTTCCAGTTGAAGAGCAGCAAACGAGCTGTATTTTAGAACAGCCATTTTTTATCGCTAAAGTGGCTAGCGTGACCGGCGATCGAATGCAACAAGGAGCTTAATAAAAAAGATGCCCATGCTATGTTTTGTTATCCGGCTTTGGCCATTTCAAAGCCTAGATTCATGTGCCTACATTACAATCTAACCCCTGCTTCCGTATGTGCTTCCTTAGTCTAGTTATGTGCCCGGGCTTTGTGTTTACGTTAGGACACCTATGTGACTGAACTTTGTGTTGCTGCGTTCCCGCGTTGACTTTCAGTTGTAGTGTGGCATTAGTGCAATTAAGTGACTAGACTTCATGTTATTACGATTTTGTTATTTCTGTTGCAATATTTTTGATCTCTACGTGAAAGGAAGTAGCCGGTGCAAATTAAAGGCAACATCTCCTAAGTACCAGAAAAGAGAAATGAGGCTCAATTTTATACGCTACATTGCTTGCACCTATATAGTAAGGGTGGCGTACAAGTACGTGGCATATTTCCAGCAACAAAAGTGTGTGCATGCTGCGAGCGCAAGCAAACACACACGCACAGGCACGCACGGACAGAGACACAAATCACAAAAACGAAAACAAAGCGAGCGAAAATGCGGCCGTTGTAAATTCTGCAGCACGACGTTATGTCCAAAATTCTTCGGACGATAACCCTTAAAAACGATAGTGACATTGCAGCAGCAAATAGGCGCAAGCGAAAATGTACCACTGAACCCTCTCGTACCGAAATGCGATCTTTACAAAAGTACCCGTGCGTTCAGACTGGATATACGTGAAGTTGCTCGTTTCGAGAACGCCGCGCGGCTTTTCGTGATACACGCAGGAAGTGGGGCGCGGCGCAGCCATCACGCATGGCCGTTTTCGAAAAAAGTTTCTCGACAATGCAATCCGTGAGGGGCCAGCACAGGAATCGAATCGCTGCACCGAAGCAACTGCATCGGCGGCACACGAGGAGTGTCCTGTACGCTCGATCCCCTCGAAGCCGCTCGCTTTTTTTTTTTCTACATTTCCGGGTGCGCGGATCAAGAGCTCTCTGGAACTGATACTTTTTCTGTGAGCTCCGGAAACTGGCAGCCAAGCGTAGGTCGACAGTTCTTTTTTTTTTCTCAATTCCCGCATTACTGCACCACATCGGAACACGCTCTGCCCGCATCCCTTCGGCGGATGCGCGCTCGTAGGTGCCGCGTTGGCCACATACTGCTTCGTTCCTATTTGTCTTCATATCGGTTTCGTCTGTTCAACAAATCGTTGGTCTTTCGGATGGTTTGTTTTCCTCTCCCACTGCTTCACTTGCTTGCAGCTTGCAGGTAAGCTCGGGCTGGTCGCAATTAACGCAGGTGCCACGCTGCTATACATCTCATTGCTGCAAGACGCCTACCGTTTGGACGCGCTCAGTGGACGTACTGCTTCAAAAGATGTAGAGCAAAACAGGTTCGGTAGTTACCTCGCTAGAATATATGAACTGGAACTCGGCTCGAACGAAACTTACGCCTCCAGCAAGAGCTTCTTTTGCTGCAACGGCGTCGTTTAGTCATCTTGCTTTGTTTCTTTCGGTGACTGTAGTGACAAATTAAGGTTTCCGTATTCGTGTGTATGTTGGCTGTCCCGGTAGCATTATATTTCAAGTGAGAAATGAATTGTTCGTCGTGACGAACTGAAGTTGTTGTTATGCTGAGGATAAACGTATGGCAGCTATATGTAAACCATTCACATAAGGGACGTCCGGATAGACGCATTCACCATGCAAAACGTCAATAGTCTGCTGTCACAACGTACTTAAAACCATGATGAAAGAAATGCGTCAGTATGTTAAACGCAGTGGAAACTTCAGCTCAGAGTGTTGTGAAGTGTTACAAGCCAATTCGCAGTGAAATGCTGAGGTGGCCCTCCTCGTACGCTTTAAATGAATTGTCACCTGCTTTTTTAATGTCTTGAGGGAATGATTGTTATTTTCGTGTGATACGTATTCTACATCAAAAGCTCCGCAAAATACAGTTATATTTATTGTTCTGAATGTTACAATACACTACGCAACGTTTCACGGAAATGAAATCTTTCCAGTGCCCGCAACATAAAATGAAAGAAAGTTGTACGTTTTTCAAAGAATACACCTCGTTTTGATTCACAATCTCTGGGCCCTGGTTGTGTCATTTGACATCATATCCGTAACTTTCCTAAAAATTGTAAAATTATTTTTTTCCTTTTGTATCGTGCTTCTGGTAGCATTAAACCGCCGTTGGGAATACTGATGGACGAATGGTTGCGTGAATTCTTGATTGATGTTACCACTGCAGTACAAAACGGGATAGGAACAGCGTTTGTAGCGTGTTCATATTTTGTCCTGTTGTATGCTCGTATTGTCAATAACTACTGAGAAATATAGTTTCTCCGGTGATGAAACTCTACGACCTATTCCTTTACGATTTGTACCAATGCCGAAGGTAGTGCTGTGGTTAAACGGGGGTCCAATTTCTAAGGCTGTGCGATGTCACATAGCGTCTCGAAGCTATAACTGCCTCAAAGAAACACGCTACTAACTGGTATGGGCTCTCGCATTTACAATGATATTGAGGCTATGCCACTTGATGGATAAGCCAGCCGTCTCAAAGAGCCTACTGCCACAACGAAATGAGAATTGTGAAGTCAGCATACGCCGATGTCATGAGTGTGTTTGTGGCATCAATTTGGCTTTTTACCAGCCCTGCTGGCATGTTCGATGTGATATTTCTGTTCTGCTTGTATTAAAAGCTGTCTTGCCTGCCTATTATAAAAAAAAATTTCGAAAGTTTGCATTGCCGCCAAATGTCACTTACCGAATAAATTAATTATGGGACCTTACGTGCCAAAACAACGATTTGATTATGAGGCACATCGTAGTGGGGAACTCCGGATTAATTTTGACCACCAGGGGATATTTAACGTGCGCTCAGTGCATGGGACACGAGCGCCTTAGAGCGCAGATTTTAGGCGCTCGTTCCTGCGGCAGGCGTCGACGTCGGCGTCAGCGGTGGGTTAACCGAGCGAACGAGAACAGCGAAAGATGAAAGAGCGAACGCGGAGCGTGAGATGAAAGACGTGAGCTGCGAACGGCGGACGCCAGTGAGAATGGCCCCTTCAGTGACGTGCACGCGGGGAAGTGGTGTTATGCCGACAGGTCCGTCCCCTCGATGCGTACTTGTATATGGTCTGAGCAGGACCGCCCGTTTCGTACTATAGTCTGCACGCGGGAGCTGTCGCTTGCGCTAGTTCGGTTTGATCTCGTTCGAGCTTCTTTCAATTGTCATCACTTTATGTTGTTTTGTGATCTGATTGTACGTGCGACGCAAATTCTGTGGTGCTTTCTGGAAAAAAAATTATAGGATTTTACGTGCTAAAACCACTTTCTGATTCTGAGGCACGCCGTAGTGGAGGAATCCGGAAATTTCGACAACCTGGGGTTCTTTAACCTTCACTTAAGTCTAAGTACACGGGTGTTTTCGCATTTCGCCCCACCTAAATTCGGCCGCTGTGGGCAAGTTTCGATCCCGCGACCTCGTGCATAGCAGCCGAACACCATAGCCGCTGAGCAACCACGGCGGGTGTGCTTTCTGGAAGCCACGCGGCACAAGCAATTACACTGGAACCTTCGACGAGTGATGTATAAAAGCTGACTCGCTTGAGCCGCAGAAAAGGTTTTCGACGATTCCTGACTCTGCTTCTTGTTTCTCAAATTGTGTGCCTGAATACATACCGCGAAATGAAAACACGTATGCAGGTGCGCTCAAATTTTGCATTACAGCGCACTGTAATTGTCGGTGAAGTTTTACATTACGCCCCCATCGAAATGCGCTCACCGGGGGCGGGGTTTGATCCCGCGTCCTCGTTCTTAGCAGCGCAACGCCAGAGTCGCTAATACACCGCGTCAGGTAAATGTCCTTTACTATCGAGTGCACTAACAACATAGGCTATCATTTCGTGGTGCTCTGTAGAGTGTCGACACTGCAGTGGTCGTTAAGCAAAAATTTTGTGCAGTGCTGGCAGCGAGTGCTAAAGCTAGATTTCCGGGTTTCAACCACGATTTAGGGTGCCTTTAAACTATGCACACATTTATTTAAAAACGGACCTACTCAATCTGGGAGTGCTCCTCTCACACTATTGTACCAGCAACCTTCATTCACTGGGAAATGTTGGACTTTTAACATGAAGCGAATTTATGGCAGGGGGCGCTGGCTCTCTCTACAGCTGTTTTGAAGTTTGCAGAGTTGGTTGCATGTCTACTCTATGTTGTGGAATGTTGCGCTGTTCGCCCCGTTGACGGCTAGAATGGCGTCGTGTAATTATAACATTTATTTTGATCTCCTGCGGTCAATTGATACGGCGTGATAATCACTTGCATTCTTTTGAACATTGTGGCTTAGGACTGTTCCACGTCTTCATCAAGGAGACTGTTTCTAGCCCATTTTTCATTCAAGACGCGGAACATCCTTCTTTGAGCGAAATATTGCAGCTACAATTAATTCAGCGTCTTTATAATGCGGCAGTGCCGTCGCTGTCAAAATGTTCTAAAGACGCCTAAGCGTTTTTTTTTTTTTGAGGAAGGCAGCCGAAATGAAACGGGTTCTTGAATGCGGCCTTCAACGCGAACTATATTTCCACTGCAGGTCCCAAAGCGATTACCACTGCAGATGCGCACGAAGTTTTCGCGGATGTCGTGTATCGTGCGCCTCAATTCGTTTCAGTATTGCGCGCATATCATTTCTACAAGTTTACTGAATGCGTATGCCTGGCTCCTCGAGTAAAACATATTTTTTCAAATGGCACTTGAACCTGATTTCTGCTAAAACCTGGTTAATCTTGAGAGGTTGGTGTTCTCAACAAGCTACGGGCTGCGGGCACGTTGCACGTACCTGTACTCGCCAAGCAGCTGAGAGTTTCATATCCATGAGCGCTTCCTTCTAACATCACGGCTGCTTGTAACAATACATTCGACGCCTTGGAAAAGAAAGTAATATGTAAAAACAATAGCACGCTTGGCCGAAATACCCCTATCAGAACAAAACCGTCTTATAAAGGCCACCCCATAAGCCATTGTAGCATAGCGTGACGAAGGCCATGGTCAACAGACCTGCAGAAGGGTTTACCCTGAATCAGTGTTCGTTGTGGTACAAGTGGTCTTGTGATGAAAAGTGAGCGGTGGTAGGGACGGCTATGAACGTGTGTCTGTACTCCCTGTCTCTCTCATTCTATCTGTCTATACTGTCTTATCTTTCTGCGCCCCCCTCTCCCAAAGCAAGGTAGCAAACCGGATTTCCCTTTCTAGTTTACGTCCCTACCTTTCTTCTTTCTTGTGTGTGTACGTCTCTCTCTCTCTCTCGTTACCGCGTGCCTTCAGTTATAAAAGCGTAATCGAAAGTTCCGAATACAAATCCCTAAATATGAAAATAATAATGGAACAACAGTATTCCCGTATTTTCTTACGTTTTCAAGTATTCGCACGCTGTAAGCTGTACTTTGCACAGACCTCTTATTTCTCCAATACGCAACGCGCGCGACAATGGTTTGTTTCACGCGGCGTTTCTCTTATTAGGTTTTAACAAGAGGAACCAATGGGGTCGTAAGAAAATTACATAGCATGCTAGGTAATGCAATGCACGAAAGATGCAGCAGTAAAGAGATGCGAAGCCGTGAGATAGCGTACGAGTTTTTATTGGCCACTTGCGTTCTCCTAAGGCCACGTGCTACATCGGCGCCTGCGGGCGAGAGGACGTTCCGCTGCCTTGGCCGTGAATGGCGCTTGCTAACACTACACAGGCCGAATCTTTCACGAACGGACAAGTCAAATAAAGTGGATGGAAGGGAAGCCGCACTGTTGGCCTACTTGGTTAAGCACACCGCACACGTAATGCGGAAGATGTGAGTTCAGCTACCACGCGCGACCACCTGCCTTTCGTACACTTTAATTCTTTTTTCTTATTATGTTTACATTTCAGTTAAACATAACAGTTCATGCTTCCTATGCTTTCTTTTTAGCTCCATTATCTGTTCTCTTAGTATAGTCGTAACCAAATCATTGTAGACAGGCACCTGTACGTTTGCGAAATGGGGACCGATGCCATAAGGGCAGAGCTGTCGTGTTTACCGCAAGATGACGAAACATTCTTGGTTTTTACGAATGACTCAAATGATTCCATGTTTTACAGCAAGGCATTCAGATGTGTGACCTAGTGCTACTAGCAAAATCGATGATGCAATGTAGATTTCGTTGCATCAAAGAACGAAGATATATGAGCGATGTTTAAAGGAATTTTACATATAATAATTATATGCAATAAATAAACTGTTCTGGCGGATTTCACAAGCACAGATACGGCGAGTACATTTAGAAAAGGAAACCTTTAGGCGTTGTATTATTTTAGGCAATTTAGATGAATGCCTAGGTTGCTACGATAGAGTATAAATTTTGGTGACTAGAGAGCTTTGTGTGTTCTCTAGATGGTGTCGATGCAGAAATTATTGTGAGCTCGCCGAAACGTGCTGTGTAAAATCAAAGACAATATTTGCAGTAAAGAAAGTACGCACATTGGACACACACGTGTATCGCATGTGGATTTCGTTTCTTAGGCACTCAGCACATACGAAAAGCAACAAAATCAAGCAGATCCTACGCACTGTGGGAAGTGATGTTACGCGAAGCATTTTTCTAGTAGCTGGATTACCCAGGATCGTTTGGGATTACGCATTGTTAACAGCGGATCAACGTGGATGTGTAACATGACTCTTTATGTATTTGACGCGAGCATCCGCATGACGACTTAAACAAGACAACGATAACCATCGTGCGACGTCTACGAGTCGACACGAGTCCATACGACAATCCGATTCATAGGTTCTACATAACCACTGGATGAGTAAGACCGAGAAACAGAGACTGTGACGTCTTCAGCGACTAGGCCTTACAGAGTCGTACCCACATATAGCTACGTCATGCAGTGTACGTTAAAACGACGACAATATTTTCACTCCGGCGATGAAACGGTGAAACATGCTCCACCTGCGCCGAACATGAAGGCGGTGCAACGTCGCGCCGTTTTTACATAGCCTTAGCTGCTCCGATGGAAGTACAAGGGAATGCGCGTTGATCGTGGATGCTATGCATTCTAACACGGCGCCTCAAAGCACGAGCTGCGCCGAAGAAATACCCCGACAAACTGGAACTATAGACGTA
Source organism: Dermacentor andersoni (assembly GCF_023375885.2). Taxonomy (NCBI): domain Eukaryota; kingdom Metazoa; phylum Arthropoda; class Arachnida; order Ixodida; family Ixodidae; genus Dermacentor; species Dermacentor andersoni. The sequence continues at coordinate 59,129,287 of NC_092824.1, forward strand.
CGCGCCGTACGTCTCAAATAACTTCTCGGCTTTGACAAGAGAGGTGTATGCGTACGATCCTTGCCCAGTGATGAGGGCATTGGGTTGCTGTGTTTGAAAAAGGAATTTCGACTAAGCTGTCGATCATGCATTCCTTCTGTTAAAGAGCTCCAACGTTTGGTGATGCCGGAGATATCTACCTATATATACGTATACCGACTTTACGTAAAGTGCGTGGAATTCAGGCAATGAAGCCATCGCATTAAAAAAAACACACGCACAGTCGGTCACTTTTGACGAAAGCGCTTCAATAAGATGCACATTGCAACTCTTTTATTGTGGAAGTGCTTTGCTTTATGAGCCAGTTCAGCAATTTCATAATAATAATAATAATAATAATAATAATAATAATAATAATAATAATAATAATAATAATAATAATAATAATAATAATAATAATTAATGTTTATTTCCCATCAAGAAAGATAAAGGAGGCTGCAGGCAAAAGCTGCACGAACAAACGGCAGCTTGACAGGGGCCCGCAGCCCCCTCTACAATTTGGGGATTCTTTTAGCGAAAACTGATCAACACTGTGTTATCTAGGCTGAAGCGTATTAGATTAGTTGAAGCGATCGGCTTGTTGTGCACCATCTGATTATATCTTCAAACTTAATAGCTTTTGTAACATGACATTTTTGGCGAGCAACAGAAAATTAATATGAGGGGCGCGTTCGTTAATAATTATAAATTATGGAACGATGCTTGAACATCGAACGGGCCAAAGCACCGCTCAAAGTCGTTTTTTTTTCTTCGCCTAGCTGACCCGTATGGTGAAGCAATGTTTATTTGAACTTAGTATGACATAATTATGCAGAAAGAGTTTTTAATGCGAGTAATTCATATTTACCTGAAAAGGAAATATTAATGGCCGATGCCTTCATTTACACCCAAGTATAGTAACCTTATAATTACCGCGACAGCCCGAAATTCTTCCCTTGAAATTTTACCTTTTTTTCATTCTTGTGATTGCAATGGAGCTTGTTGTTTTCTGTCATGATAGCAGCTATATAGAGCAGCCAAGCTGTGACTTCAGGTGCGCAAGCTGCATTTTGCGCGGAACTCTTGCACGTAACTTTTTCGTGCTGTTGCAGAGCTTTCTTCTCCACAGTCGTCGTTTATTTCTTCTGGGGGATAACAAACACAATCAGTACGGCATCGAGACGTGCTGTCGAGCTGGCAGTTACGTGCAGTGAGGCTATGTTGAGCCAGTTATAGAAACGTAACCCGATCGCTGGAAGCACGTTGGCCGGAACTACGGAAAGAAATGCTGTAGTCTGCACCGCTGAATAAATAACATTGTCCGCTAATACGCAGGTCACATCCGCTCGTTTCATGGAAGAGTTGTGTGTTTGTTCCTCGACAACAGCTTCCCCAGGTGTCGCTAATAGTTCCAAGAAGCTTCATTTTTTTTTCTCGGCCCACTGTACACATGCCAAGGAGAATACGTGCAGGCCCGGGTGCCGTTTTGTATCAAGCTGCTGTTTATTTATTACCATGAGCCTGGTGATATCGAATGAAAGAATCTAGAAGAGATTGCGATGATTGACGTAAGCCTGCTATAAGGAAGTCCATGCGCCAAGTTTCGGCGCTACTCGCCTCAGTAGGAAGCCACCAGCTGGTGTTGCTCTAGCGACAATGAAAGAGGAAGGCATGACCGAGGCGTCCTTTTTTTCTGTGTGTGTGTTTGTGTGTATACAGCTGTCGGACTCGTAAATGATCCGCAAGTTCATTGTTCTTTGACGCTGCTTGTGTAACCACTTGGAAACTTATTTTGCCGGGAACCACGTGACCGTAGAAGGACATATCCGTGGTGGAACTTTTATGCTCCAGTACTGTCTTCCTGGATACTATAAAGCGAGGAAAAAATTGGAATGCCATGGTCATACGTGCTCGTTCTGTGCTGCTTGTACAAGTAGCAGAGCTTTCGCTGATGTAATGTCTTCTGAGGGCGAACATTTTGTCCCAAGCACATATTTTCGTTGCCGAGCAGGACACAGCTATAAGTTATAGTACCTGCGCCAGATGGTGTATCACTACAGCTGCTCTATGGCAACACCGTTTGAGCGCGATCGTTTCCGTGTGCTTTGAGACGTCCTACCACGAATTGAAAGTCGTCAGAGCCTTATTCACTTGGCGTTTCTTCTATTGTAGCTCAGCTACCGTGTATTGACGGGCCACACCGCGTCACGTTGTGGTAATTTTCTTCCTGCACAGTGGCTTTTCTAGCATTTCATGGCCAGCACCAAGCGTGAGGAGATTTTTTGTGCAGTTATTACGAAAAGAACAAAAAAGAAAATTAAGCAGCTTTAGAAAGGAGTTCTACAATATAGGAACACCAGCTCGTAACTGTGCTAATGCACGAAGGTGTAGACGGAAAAGACATTTTAAAAGATAGACGAATGTACGAAAAAAAGCAACAAAACGAACAAACATGGAGCAACGAGGAGCACGCAGTATGTTTTCTAGAAACGATGCCACGAACCCGTTATAGTAAAACCTATGCTTACACCACTCTAACATACGTTCAGTAATGACAGAAGCGAAGGCGAATAACGACCAGAAATTTCGGGTGCACTCACTTGGTTCAAAGAGTCACCGCGCGAAATTTCATAGTTAATCGATTCCGGTTTTGGACAGCGATAGAGAATAAGAGCTCGCACAAATCGCTTCAATGTAGATATATGTGTCGCTTGTGCAGAAACATAAGCTATACATATCGTATCCTATTCTAGTCGAAGATATAATCGAAGGGAATACTATTTCATTCGTTATTCGAAAGTTTCGAATATTCACACACCCTTAAGTAACAGCGCCACTAAAAACAGTTCACCAGATCACATGTCAGAGTTGCATTGCCGTTGAGTAACTTGCCCGTGAAACCCGGTAACGGCGTAGTAAAAACAGCACTTACTATAAGTCTCACTTATTAAGGGAAGCAAACAGCTAGTAAAAGGAAAAAATTATTGACTACAGGCTTTACTAGCATTCTGCTGCTGCTTTTTTTTTTTCTTGGAGGGGGGGGGGGGGAGGTCTAAGAGTATAAAATGTACTTTACGTCGAGCACGTGTAGCTGACAGCCCAAAGTTAGTTGAAGCTTACTTCGAAAATCCAAGCTGAAGCTTGTTGGAAAGAAAAGCTGCAGTAGGTCCAATCTCTTTTTTTCTTTTCCATTTACTTTTTTTGCAAGTGTGAATTTTATGGAGCTGGTGAAACGGTAATAGCTTCGACGGGCACACACGTCTCGAAGGAAACAGCAGATGATTTGCTTTCCGAGATGCAGGTGCCATTGAGAGGTCTTCTTTTTTTGTTGGCTTAAAGTCACTGGAAGCTGGAAAGTACAGCAACCGTCGGAGCGCGAGCAGGCAACAGTGAACTATCTCGCGGGATTTCGTTGCGAGATTTGCTCAAACGTGTCCTTCCTGCGGCAGCAGTTCAGTTGTGTAGCTTGGCTTACCGGTGTTTATATCAGTGGGAATCGCAATTTCTTCTTTTTTTAATAAGAAATATGAGCCGCTGAAACTACGATGCCGCCCTGTCGCGTGAAACGAGACGGCCGATAACACATGAGCTTCAACGCATACTTGCGACTCGAAGTCGAACTTATCTAACTCTCCGATAAGTCATGTGGGCGTTCCAAAAGTATAACAGGTGGATTCGGAATTGCTCAGCACTGCGTTTAATTAGAAAACATTGTTAATGTTTAAATAATTTGTACGTTGCCGGCTGACGGGAATCTCGCACTCATCAAAAAACATTGACTGGGTTACTCATTGCTGGCTCGTAGCTACTCGACATGCTGCGAAAATCGCTACGATGGCTTCGGCTAAAAAAAAAAAAAAAAGCAATAGCTGTAGCAGAAGGGGTTTTAAAATTCACACACGAAGACGGACCTAATTATTGTGTGACACATCTATCTTTTAAGTAATCACAATCAAGCGTTGCTGTACATAAATTGAAACCGTGGCTTTGATTATATTGCTTTACTCGCTCTAGATAAACGCCTAATACCTATGGACGTGAACGAGGATCAAAAAACGGGCGTACGGCTGTAGTAAATCTAACGCATGCATAATGGCCATGGGGGCCACGATTGCCTTATTTGAAATCAAAGTAATAAAAAAACAAAAAGAAAACACGGCACCGAAACACTTCTGTAAGAAAATCGCATGTTAGATGCGACTCGCTATGACTGACATGAGAATTTTCCTTCCATGGTGCGTAACAAAATGCGACGCTTTCTTTTTCAAACGCTTCTCAAACGCTTGCTTGCCTAAGACAGGTGTCGCTGAGTTTCTCGCGATTTATCTCGCGCAACCGTATGTCGCAGCGCTTGCTGTCGTTCTTTCAACTGTGTGGTATTGCAAAACGCGCTTCAGCTAAACAGGAAATTTCTGAGTTGGTGTTCGAAAAGAAGTGCTTTCCCGGATTACCGGTGGTATATAGTCACACCCAAAAGCTTACGCCAGGGCATTTCAATTTTTTATTTTTTTATTTGCAAGAAAGCATTCTTGTTCTGTAAAACTTAAACGTACAAAATCCATCCACGTCAATTGGTGGTGTGGACGGTGATTGCCAGTGACTGCTTCATCTACGCGTCCGCTCCGTGGAGGCGGGCTCATTTATTGGGGAAATTGATCGCATGACCGTGACTGGCCAATCGGCGGCGTCGGGGCCAACAGAGAAGGTTTGTCCTGCCTTCCAAGTTCCAGTGACTTTACGTTGGCGGTAATTGACCCCGGAATGTGACAAATAAGCCACGGAAAAAGAAATATTTAGGGAATGCCTACGTGACCTCCACGAAGGGCGCCAGGAGCAAGAAGCAAAAATATTAAAGATTTTTTTAACAGGAAAAGCTGTATCAGCGAAGTAGAGTATTGATAATCAGCCTTTACCTTCAACACAACGGCATTTCTATGCCTAATATCGCCCTGCGAATGGCGACATGGCTCGTGTTTCTTTCATTATTTTTTTTCTGTTGAATCGCTATAAGTAGTAGCGTTTAAGACAAAATAAACTCTAAGGGAAAAACCCTGGCGGTGTTGAGTTTCGAACCTACGACCCCACGGCAAAGAAGCCTAGTGTCTCACCCACTGGATTAAAAACTTTCTTTTTCCTTTCTTGCACGAAAAACAAAACGGTATATATGTTAAGCAGCGAACATGGTTGTGTAAACTCCTGCAAACACACATACTCACACAAACACGCTTAAAACTCTTGCAAACACACATGCGTCCTGCAAGTGTATCCACTCAGGCGGAAGTTACTGCACCCAGCACTTGCAGAAGGTGAGTGTATATCTGAACCAAATATCAATGTGTTGTACCGGCGGTACAAAGCAAACGCCAAAGGAGAACAGTTTCTACGAGGGCTTTGTTTAAAGATTTAGTGATGGCGGAATGGCACCCATCTCTGGGACCACATGTAGAGCCGACTTGGAGTATTGTAGAATCAGGAAAATTTAGATTTGGCAAAAATTTGATGCCAAGCACGCCAAATCCCCGATGCGTTTCGGTGGTCGCGGGATGTTCCACCCGTTGTGGCGTTTGTTCACCGACCTAAATGTCACCTATCTGTAAGGACTCATGCGCTTCACGTCGTGCAACACGGACGGATAAGCAGTCAATGCGTTGATAAGGATGACAAGGAGTGATGAGGGGCTATATCGGTCTCATCAAGCTTAATAACGATTCCACGCGGATCGATACGGTGCTGAAGAGCGACAAGGGCTAATAATTGCAGAAGCTATTCTGATAAGCCTAATAAGCACCAAGAACAGCTGGATAGGGTCGGATCAAGTTTTATAAGGTTCGTAAGGACCGAGAAAAGTTGATAAGGGTCGGATCATGTGCGATAACATTGATAAGGATCAGATTGTGTTCGATAGGGTTGATGACAACCGATCAGGGTTAATAAGAGTCGGATGTGACCCGATAAGCATTGATAAGGGTTTATACCGGTCGGATCAAGTTTCTTAACACTAAGAATGACACCGTGCTCCGTGGTCATGAGCTAGTGGCGCAATGCTTACGCGTGCTGAAACAACTCCCAGGGTTGTTGCGAGAATTCTTTTGTTGCTATTTTGTATACATTAAATATATTGTGCGTATCATATGAATTGGTATATCATCGAAAATTAGCACATTGCAAGTACCATGATTTGCTAAAATTGTAATATAATGCCAAAATGTTAAAGCTCTGTAGACACTGGTGCAGTGGTTTGCTTCGACAGAAGTTGTGCGCGGGAAGCCTTCCATTCATTCCGTTACTATAACGAACAACGATCAACATTGTGGTCATCGACGTTATTGAGCTACAGTGACACCGCCGATTCATAATGAGTACGTAGAAAAAAATTACAGTCCCTTTAGCACATGCCAAAAAGGGTGCAGGCTGAAAGACTGCGCGCTGAAGAGACATTCCATAAATTATTTGACATCCTTATTCGAATGCGTTGTTACTTCTTATTACATGTTTTCTCCCACCAAAGGTCGTGGGTTCGAGTGCCCCAAGTGGATGGTACCTTAAATAACTGTGCCTTAATTACCATTGCCATAATTCATCCCAAATGTACTTGGTTCAAATCCCATCAAAGGTCGAGGGTGCCACTTACACCAAAGGTCGTGGATGCGAGTGCCTTAATTAACTCTATATTAATGACCTGTGCCTTATATCCCCTCGCCTTAACATCAAAAGTGGTGGGTTAGACTTCGACATAAGCTCGGGGGTTCGACTCCCACCGAAGGTCATGGATTCGAGCGCCGAAATTAACTCTATTAATTAGTTTTCCCCTTTTGACATAATGAGCGCGAGAGCAGTAATACGAGCGCAAGGGGCAGTATGCGAACGCTGACTTAATGAGCGACATCGAAGCCAGCTGTGGAAGAAGACGCCCAACCCGCGAGCAGTGGCACGAGTGCGTGTATACGCGAGGCGAGCTCACATGACTTTTGTGTACCGCACGCTGCCTTTTCCAGACCGGCTGGGGTGTGAGCAAGCCTTAACCTATTCACTAGGCCCTCTGCACTGCTTGCTGTGCAGGCACATGCCCGAGCAAACCGGCCTGTATATTTAGAGAATCGCATTTCAACTCACACAGTTCTGCCGTGAGTGCATGTCGCTATTGCGTTACCAAACACAAAATCACATATAATAACCGCAATTATATACACCAGGCTCACAGATGTGTCTGAGGCTCACATACCCGATAACAGCGCTTTTTTCCCCAGTGTTTCATATTCAATGGTTTCAGAGCTCCTTTTCATAGATCAACGTCGCTTTGCAGGTGGACCCGCCGTGGTTGCTCAGTGGCTATGGTGTTGGGCTGCTGAGCACGAGGTCTCGGGATCGAATCCCGGCTAAGGCGGCCGCATTTCGATGGGGGCGAAATGCAAAAACACCCGTATACTTAGATTTAGGTGCGCGTTAAAGAACCCCAGGTGGTCCAAATTTCCGGAGTCCCCCACTACGCCGTGCCTCATAATCAGAAAGTGGTTTCGGCACGTAAAACCCCATAATTTATTTAAATGTTCAGGTGGTACGCTCTACAGAAGGCTCTGATGGAACGTCTAATGAGCGCGCGTATGTGTGGAGGCTTGCAAACCTGCAGACGCACGTGCGTATGGGAGCTTTCTTTTTCTTCTTGGGCAGGTAGGCCGGTAAGTAACGTGGTCGTCTGGCCCTGCCCATGCGTGTCGCGCCGTGTGCAGGTCTCTTGGAGTGTGTGTGTTGCTTCAAGTCGGGAAACTGCAATAAACGCTCTACGTGACTAGTCCTTTCATCATTTCTACTACTCAAGGAGGCTGCTGCTGTGCACTGTGTGGAGGCCAGTGTAGCTGTGCGTGCGCAGTAAATGCAGCGCGTCACATCAATGAGTCGATTAGCCGTAACAAGCCTCGCGGCAAATATAGAACTGTGATTGTCCGAGAAAATAGGTTAAAATAGGTAAATAGAAGAAGACTAGTGCGTAAAAAAGAGCTATTTTGCCAACGCCTCCTGGACAGCAGGCTTGTGCACCCTGCTTTATGACGTCAATTAAGTTGGACCCAAATTTCCGTTGTCAAGCGCGGCAGGAGCAAAAGGGTGACGTCGAATCACCGCGGCTTACTCCGGAGCGTCCCCGTTGTATTCTATGGTAGTAGGGCAAGGTTGCACGACGTCATGGATCGGAGGGCACAGGCCTTGTGCTGTCTAGGAGCCACTGTCTGTGCTCACTCTCTCCCTCTTTCGCTCGTTTTATTCGCTTCTTTAGAGCTAAGGTGTTTATGACTAGCTTTTGGAAAAAAAATTGCGTGTGTCTATCGAGCTGTGTAGGACGAGAGTTTAGGGCCCTTCCACTCTGTTTGAGGCACATGTATTCTTTCTTCGGGCAGGCAAGTGGCCACTAATCGTGGTGCCTCGCTCCATCCTGCATGCGTGAGCCCTCGCGCAACGGAGTTAAGGGTAGAGACAAGAAGGAGCGAGAGGGGACGAACTGTCGATTGTCATCTCGCTCGTTTATTCGTCACAGGAAGGGTTGGGAAAGGCTGTATGCACTCGGGCAAGCGAGCATCGCCCTAGCGACGTTTTCCGCAGTAACACTTTGGACTTCCAATGGGCAGAACGCGCGTAGTTCTCTCTGGGGAAGAAGAACGTGCCCTCAAAAAGTGAGAACGAGAGCAAAAGCGCGAAAGCGACGAGAAGCCGCTACCACGTAACGCGCTGCGGCCGACGGGTCGGGAGCACCAGGTATGTGCCGTGCAGACGGAAGATGGGACCGTCGTCGCGACGGTCTATGTCTCTCCGGCTACGCTCAAAGGAGACATTGAGACCTTTCTAATTGACGTCTTTGGTTGAATCTCATCCGTCCTAGACTAGTCGATCGTCATAGTGGGAGACATTAACATCGACCTAGCGCTCCCCGATGGAAAGTGGATTGTATTCGGCCTGCAGAGTCTGTGAAGGAGTACGTTTACCTAAGTAAATTACTCACAGGGGACCCTGATCATGACAAGCAAACTTACAGAAGAATAAACATGGGTTGGAGCGCGTACAGCAGACATTCTCAGATCCTGACTAGAAGCCTACCATTATCATTTAAAAAGAAAGGTGTACAATCAGTGCCTTCTACCGGTGCTCACATATGGGGAAGGAACTTGGAGACTGACAAAGAAGCTAGAGAAAAAGTTGAGGTCCGCGCAAACTGCGGTGGAACGAAGAATGTTAGGCGTAACGATAAGAGACAGCAAGAGAGCGGTGTGGATCAAAGAGCAAACGAGGATAGACGATATTTTAGCTGACATTAAGGCAAAAAAAAAATGGAACTGGGCAGGCCATGTAATGCGTAGGATAGATAACCGGTGGACGATTAGTGTTACAGAATGGGTATGAACAGAAGGGAAGTGCAGTCGAGGATGGGGTGATGAAATTAAGAATTTCGCAGGCACTACTAGTTGGAATCGGTTGGCGTAGGACATGGTCAGTTGCAGATCGCAGGGAGAGTCCTTCATCTTGCAGTAGACAAAAAATAAGATGATGATGATGATGATGATGATTTAACCTTTCATTTAACCATTTAACATTTAACCTTTCGCAAGAACGTGTCTAGCATAGCCGTACAACCGATCGCGGTGTACCACAGCGACCACGAAGCTATGGTCACTGTAGCAACAAATGAGACAAAATAAACAGCCACGAAATTACGTGTATGCGTCTTTATTCAATCAATATAGCAAGAACCACATATATCAATGTATAGTTCTCAGTATAGTCATCCCAATACAGCTTCGCTGGTTATCCTTCTCCGCAGAGAGGAATGGCACTAAATTTTTTCTATACGCCGCTGTAGAGTAGCAACACGGACGTTCCCCCAGCTGAGCTCCCAGCAGGCGCGTCCTTTATTTCTCTTGCTCACCTCTCTGTGATTGTTTCTGATCAGACAAGGCGAAACAGTCAGGGATTGACATAGACGAGGTGATCACCTAAGCGTGAATCGAAGAAGCCTCAATCTGAAACCAAAATTTCGACGAGAGGACTTGTACAGACTACTGCGAGAGGGCCATTGCCCTGACGAAATGTTCTTTTCAAACGTCAGTTTCTGGCAGATGTTTTCCTTCTTTAGATGCTGTTCATTATTTTCGCCATTACTCTCTCTCTCTTTCTCAACTTTCAGAAGTTCAACACAGCTCCCTGCGCGCTTCTATCGAGCCGAATGTGCAACTTCGGAAAGGAACGCAGATTGCTATGCTGCCCATGGCAAGTTATACCTCAGTTGGCATGACATCCAAAACAAAATGGCCGCTAAATTTCCTTTCTTTTCAAAGTCGATCTGGCAAGTTGAAACCCAGCATAGAGCTTTTTCCTCACTTCCTTTCGGGCTGCATGCAGAGCGCGCTTCAGCGATGCCGTCACAGATAAGGCTACCGTCAACTTCGTAGAAATGTACGACGCTTGTTATCAGCAGGCATCGCTAAGAGGTGGAGGAATGGAAGAATGTGTCCGAGGAAGGAGCAATCGACCGGGAGCGAGCTTGAGTGCCTATTGACCCCCAGGACCCGCGCGACCCCTGACGCCTAACGATGGTCCTGCCCATAGGGTTTTACATCTTGGTGAAACTGCGGAAAACGTAACAGAGAGTCCCCCTAAGGTAGTCACGCGGGAGACGTTTACGAGGCGGAACTGGCAGTGGTGCTGCATAAGCTTGAAAGAGGGAGGAGTGGTACGGGAGGGAAAGGCGTTACTTATGGTAGCCTTTCTATAGGAGCCGTATCGCCGCATCGGAGAAAAGAGACCGTAGTATAGGCTTGGAAGAAAAGCTGATTAGGGCTTACGTAAGTTATTAGGACGGCTTTGCACACGCTGCTTCCGTCGAATAAAGAAGTTAGCCAACACGATTAGGACTCGCTGCTTGGCAGTGTCACTGCCTTTCAGAACCACGCATTCTTTTCCTATCTCGTCTCACTCAACGTTCAGCGGCGCATTATTCTTTGTTTGTTTGCAGTCTCAGACTGCATCGGAATTTTTTTTCCGGCAGTCCTGTTTGATAACGTAGGATTGATTTCTTTGTTCTTTTCTTTGTTCCACACGGGGCACTTGATTTTCACAGGCAGAGTTTTTTCGGGATCCTTTTTTGACCGGCATTAGAATTAAGAAAACGATTGAAGGAAGGTATGGTGTTCGCCGATGACTTATAAAGATATTATTGTACAAACAATTGGTGATATTATTGAAACCTTGGAAGTTGAGACGTAAGGTCGGCCTACATCTGAGTAATTTAATCCTACTGATGAGAACGAGTGGGAAAATTCGCACTCCTGTGCAGTAGACGTCATAAATGCTTCTACAATGTTCTACATCGGCTCTTTCGTATGCTGCTCTCGGCATCGCCTTCGGTTATTCAATATACTCTCTGTGGCACAAAAATATACACATTGTTATTTATTCGCATTGCGATTTGTTATTCTAATTGCTCACGCGCGCAGGTGACTAGGTGATCCGTGGTTTTCGAGATAAACCTCAAATTGTTTAGAGTGGACCTTTCTTTTTTCTTTTCTCAAGCTAGGAAACGTTATTAGCCTTTTTAGAACCACATTACCACAAAAAAAAAACGCAAAAGGAACCAATCACCGTAATTGAGACAAGGGAAGGGGAATCGCTAGAGTAAGCATTCACTTTCCCTAACTTTGCCAATCACCCACAACTGCCAACTAACGGAAGTACGGCAAGCCGCTAACAATGGCAATCCAAAAAAAAGACAGGCTGTACGTAATCATTCCTTCCCCATAAATCGCATCGGGAGCAGGATTACAGTGAACAGTTATAACGTCGATAAAGAAATCAATTCGAATTAACCTCGGTGAATATGCTATAACGCGAAGTTAGCAATGTACCATGTGTATGATGCATTTGTTAACTCAGTACTATGAACAGGCGCGCATACTCGGCCACGTATGCGTGTACTTATTGTTTTTCTCACTTCGTTGGATCCACCTGTACATGCGGCAGTGCGCAAGTATTCGAATTTTCGCACATGTACGAACGTCGGCGTCCGTTAATTGCAGTACCAGTGCCAGCCAGGTTTTATTGTGATGAACCTGGTGGTCAGACGCAGCTGTTGTGAAGTGTTCGGTAAGTTATAGAAGTATCCTCGTAGTAAAATGTTCGTGGTATGCAAGGTAAATCATATAAAGAAAAGTCAAAAATAACTGGGAGAGTTTCTCGCCTTGCACTTGATAAAAATTACGCTCTTCAAGGCAATAATGATGACGGGGATGATAAAAATGGTAGGGAACGTATGCAACTGCTGAAAATATTGCCGCATACAGTATACTCTATACGAAACATATACTATGGACAATGTATTCATATTTGTAGTAGTGATGCATCAAGGCAAGCGTCAGCCACGTGGCTGACATTCCGACTGAAGTGGCAAACATGATGCAGAAGCATCATGTTTCGTTGAATCTGAAGTGAGGCATAAGTGAAGCAGCTAATCAAAACTATACAACTCTATCTGAGGCGTACAATTGAGGGAGAGCGAGAGAAAGTTGTGTAAATGCTGATAATTGCACGAGCGTAAATGAAGGCGTGCAAGAGCACTCTGCATGAGGAAGGGGATAGAAACACCCTATGAAGATGAAGGCGCAAAGCGAAGAAAAAAAGAACAAGCAAACTCAACCCACGTCGACATCTACGTAAAGCGAAGCATTCCTGTTGTGATTGGCTCATCAAACATTTGTGTGGTTTTTGACGTATAAGGGCAACAAGCAATACGAAGAAATGACATTTTTTGGCGTTATAGTTCTGCGGAAGCCCACAAGGTGGCGAGAAGTAATTAATAAAGGGAAAATGAGACGTCCACCCAATCGTAGCAGTTGCTACGAAGGAAACACATACGGGTTCCTCGAAAGAAAAGCCTCGCAGTTGAAGAAAAATTCGTTCTCGTCCGCGACGGGAAGCCCGGATCACCGCATTTGCAGGGCAGTCTCTCCACCTTGCGTCTTTCCGCAAAGCTATTACGTCAAACTTTTACCTTTGCTTCGAGTTGTTGACAAGTTCGACATTGTCCTGCCATCTGAGCCTGGTGGTAGAGCGGCTGGCCCGGAAAGGCGGTGGTCCTGGGTCCGAGTCCCAGACCAGGAGGAATTTTTCTTCAACTGCGAGGCTTTCCTTTCGAGGAACCAGTATGGGTTTCCTTTTTAGTAATTACTGTGAATATGTAGACGCCTCATTTTCATTTTATTAATGATTTGTTCGCGCAGAATTTCAAAGAGGCTGAATATAATATGCTCATAAATTTTTAGCGGCGTCTATAGCGTCGTGTTGCTTTCGTAGTGTTTCTGGTGCGTCTGTCTGTATACTGATGCGTCTGATGCGTCTGTATCGCATCAATTCTGATGCGTCTGTATCGCAAATGTAGATCGAAACGCCCCAAGCGTCTCAGAGCATTGGCTTGTCTGCGAGAAAGGGTGTTCTATACAGCTTGTCGACTCACGTGTCCCTGGCATACTTTGGATATCAGGCTTGTGTGCTAGAGAACCTGGACTCGATTCCTGCCGTCAGACAAGTTTACGAATTAATATGTAACTACCGACAACGCCTTATTTCGTTGAAAATGATGAGTTAGCAAAGGTGCAAAGCCGTTGGAAGCCAAAAGGACGAAGTTTATGCCAATCCATGGGCTAACGCACAAATCCCAAGTTGGCTGAATCAGCTTGTTTGCAGTCTCCCGTAGACAGTAGCGTCACAGTTCCTTCAAGTACTTAATGCACGAAACTATGCTTGAAAGGGTAAACTCTGCACTTCTCTGCACTTTCCTAGAAGTCGACATCGCTTTGAACACTTTCGGCATTAGAGGCAAGATAGTACGGAAAAGTGCATGGAACTTGACAAGGAAGCTTCGCTTTAAAGAAGAAAAGAAGTGATGGTGTTTATAGAAACAGGCGAGAGGTTGTCAATTAATCAGGTGTCTTGAAGAAATGTGTTCCTGTTGTAGTAATGCGCGGACTGTTAGTTCATTAACAGACGACTGGGCCTTGCCGTGGTGGTGGGGCTGAACTGACTAAAGTGTGGCATTAAAATTAACTAAAATAATTTCGTGAGAGGACTTAGGTGACGAATAGCGGTCACCAGAAAAAGATAAGCAATCTCTGTGTGTCAATATGGAAAATAAGGTATACGATGCTGCTGTAAAGGACAATGCATGGCAGCTTATATAACTTCTAGTCTAGTCGTTCTAGAGACGCAGAGTTCGTTGGACTGAAAAATCTGACGTTTCACCCGCACGGCGAAGCAATTATAGTTATACCGAAATTGTAGACAACTACGCGAAATTGCGTTCGTAGTTTTATCGGCCGTGTAAAATGTGGTAACATCTTTTCCTTAAGCAAATTGGTTCAAGTAAACGTTATGCGCGCACAGGCCAACATCAACAGATCTTACGCGGTGATCTCCATCACTCACTGTTACAGCACTGGCGTGATGAAGATCGGCGGCCTACCGGAGCGAATGCTCAATGCGGCCTCATACTTCAACACCTCTCCGTAACTCGAGATTACGTGACTTTCAATGCTAACCGAAGACATTCCACATGAAGTGACCAGCCATCTGGGCTCGCCCAGGCTTTTTACACTCCACAGATTCCCTCGAAGGCAGGGCGAGCATGCGCAAACAGCCGTACGCAGCCCCGGCCTGGCTAGAGGAAGAGCCGCGCGCTCACCTGCCCTCGCTAGCGCGCGCTTGATCACGTTACCATGCGCCAAACTTTCCCGCCCTTCCCGCCTTTACGCGCGCTCGATCACGTGACCTCCGAAAACTCGTGCCCGCGTAGACGGCGCGCATGAAGCCCCCATCCTTCGCGACTCATCCTCGCAGGCTTTCCCTGGAACCCACAGAATACGGCGTGCTGGGCGCTGAACTATATACGGTACCTCACGGCGGCGCCAACGGTGACCACGTCGTCTAAAATTCGCCTGGAGGCTCCATATAAGAGCTATCGCAAAATTAAGAAGCCTTCTCGTCTTTGAAGCTTTGACATTCCAAAGAAATATGTCGCACGCATTCTAACACGCAACAGTTGTCACAGTAAGTATTGAGGCTCAGTCCAAGCTGCCACAGGTAGTTAATGGTGAATGCGACGTTCTGACGAAGTCAATGACACATCGTCTAAAGACGGCTGGGAAGCTGATATAGAAGCCTTGATTTCAGGACAGGGTCAACTGAGTGGATGCTTCGATGCTGATGAAGCGAAAGACTCCACATTTGATTCTTTTCCACGTTGGTGGGGGCATTTGCAATTTGCGTTTCTGTTGATTTGAATACTATGTAAAGTGTCATGTTACGCAATGTTCGAGCGCATATATGCGCCGCACAGGTGACAAATTCATCGTCATGTAATGTTTATGTGTAGGCACTAGAGCGTCCACAAGTAATGCCAAAACTGCCAACACCAAATCAGGAGGGTACACTGTGTGAGACGTATAAGCAGTGGCGTCAAGGTGACCAACATTATGTTTGATGTTCGCGCAGAGAAGGGCTATTAGAGTTCTATGCATAGACAAGTACTAGATGCATATAAATATATTTATGACTATACACAGTCACGTCGCAGTGTCTCAGTGTTGGCAAAGAAAGCTTCGCTTTAAAGTCGTATGTTGCACATGGTTCTGTCTCATTCTTTTTTTTATCAGGGGAATTCCTTAAAGAGCCATATATTTCCTGTATGAGAAGTCTTAATGTGAAGGCAGCTGAACAAGGATGCTACCTAATTAGCCTCTATGCTTTTGACTTTAGGGCACAAGTGATATAGAGATGCAAGCATGGTAGCACACTGAAATCGTGTCCACCTTGCATAAATCTAAACACTTGCATCGCATAACGATTCCCAGAAGGTGTGTATTCAGCTCCCACCCCCAGCAAGTTCTTTTTTGTCCACTTTCATTGCCCTTTACCAAGGAATTTCTTTAAAACAACCAATAATTTAAGGTATGCCTTCCTTGGCATCAATATCTGTTGCTTTCACATGGTTGTCATTAAGAAAGACCAGGCCCTTTGGTTTCTGTTCTTCTCGGCCGTCGTTATTGTCGGCAATGCAAGACGTTGGCGCTCCAATAAAGAGCCTTGTTAAGGCGTCACTAGCATTTTGGAGCAATCTCAAGCTAGAACGACTTCGCAGTAGCTGCCTAGAGGACGCCGTTTGAAGTGCGGCTAATGCCCGCTCCTGCGAATCATCAACCTGAAAGGGCAGAATTTAGTGGCCTGTGCTAGACAAGAAACTAACTGAAGCAAAACAGACAAGAAGAAAAGAGATGTGCATGATCCATTGCAAATGTAAAGCGAAGCTTTGTGAAGCGGTCAATGAAACGTTACAAATTTTGTCTACTTCATTCATGTATCTTTGGTCTAAAAGGAAACTGGCGCGGGCATGTGATCTCTCGTACTCGCGCAGCAAAATGTGACAAACCTATTTACACGGCGTCCACAGACTGGCACCGAAGTTCGAACCTCACCCCCGGATACACGTGTGTTGGATCTGCATAATTGTTTCAAGCGAACGCAAATCTATTTGGTAAAAAACCCCATCGGCGTCCGACCGAAAGTGCGACCAACCCAAGTGAAACTAAGGAATGACACACAAACAGCTACGCTTTAAGAGATATCCCGTCATCCAAAGTCCTGGTACCTACTAAAGGCTCAGATCGACGACGGCACCGCATAAATTTATATGAAATTGCACATTTACTGAAAATATTTGGCGCGTCAAGCTAATAATGTCGTTGCAGATTTCTTGAAAATATATATTAAAAAAATTAAACCCTCGTATTACGCAGCAAAACGTTTTGACTTACACTGTTCCGTGTAAGCCTGTACGCAGGAATGATCGTTATCCACTTTTCCTATTTCTCTTCTCTACAACACAACGCTGAACATCTCTCACACAGTGTTTGTTCTGACTGACCTCCTGGCTATTCTCGTGCAATAAATCTCTATTTGAGATCGAACAAAACACGCGACTGTAGGCAGACTGCCGAGCACGTGGCCAATATTTCATTACCTTTTCTTTATTTATTTTTAAGTTCCTAATTTCGAGATACGTTTGGCACGTGCGGGCTTTGCAACCAGGGGACAGAAAAACCATGTTCGACGTCAATCCTCACGCATGTATTGAACTACACAGAAATCTCCCCTACGCCAGAAAAGCCAATGTGTTTGTCACCGTCTTCAAGTGGTGTTCTTCGAGTTTCTACCGCTCTATTATAAACTTGAAAAACTGTATCTGGCAGCAGCAAAACTGAGCAATCAGATGCTCGCAAATTGAATCTTTCAATTCCTTCTCGGCCCTCAGACACTTTTTTCCTGTCGGGAAATTTCGACTTTCTCTCCTATGAAGCCCGAAGTACTGAGTACGGCTTTGTCCGTTCCCTTCCCACTGTGAAAAAAGGGAAGAAAGACACTGTTATCTTGAGTGGTTTCACGTACGTCACAAACGTTCGAGTGTCTTTTAAAACAGTGATGTTGTGGAGAAGTGATATAGGCAAGCCTCTCCAATGAGGACGCTGAAGAGAACGGCACAAAACGAAAATTCTCGAGAAAGGTATTTCACGCAACTGCATTCGTGCCAACCTATGGAATTCAAGCTGCCACGGCCGACTGGCTTTGAGGCGCAATCACAAAGGAAGTCACCTCGCCCCTACCGCACCGTTCTCATTCTTTTCCCTGGACTTCGTGACACTCAAGCATTGTCCGCAGCTGCGCTGGAAGTTTGAGACGCTGCGCCGTATCGATCGGGCGGCTGGCTCTTACGAAGCATAGAACGCGGAACGCATTAGCAATTCAGATTGGGCAAAGCTGGCGCACCGCTGCCCTTTTCACGGGTGGCTCCCCAAAGGTGACAAGAGAGTTGGCCCAAACCTCACCATCTTTGGCAGAGATCCCGAAGGTTCTGCATTTCTATGATCACCTCACCTGAGGACAACCGGTAATCTAATTGCTTCGCGCTTGTTATTGATGCCTTTTGGAGAGTGCTCAAGCAGAGCGCAGTTGAAGCTTCCTGTTCTCCTTCGCATATTTTGACAAGTTCAGGCGCGCCTTGTTTTTCCAAAGACTATTCGGTGACACAGACGTGTTTATTACATCTCAATGACCACGCTAGAAATATTTTACTTTGCTTTTTATGTTGTGCGATTCTTATTTGGTGGCCATTGTAAAGGGGAGTGGTGGCTAAATTTATTGAATAAGTAAATTGTGCGTTGTAAAACGCGAGGCAACTTGGGCGTTTTGAAATATCCCGCAGACATTATTGGCTGACATTGCTAACTTCCTGCGTGATTGATGCCTTGCATAAAAAGTTGCTCTAATGTGCCGCCCCCCCCCCCCCCCTTCTTTTTTAATGAGCCTAAAGCTTTCGACACTGCCCTCCATCACCTCTAATATGAGACGTACATGTCCACGGTTATGGCAGTCGTTTTCTTTCCAGTCCTCTAAAACCTTCTTTGAGGCCGTCATAAAATTGGGGTATATATGAGCTGCATTATAAAAAAAAAGAACATCGTATCCTTTCAACCGCTGCAGAATAATTGCGTGTCCAACGTTTTTGGGAATTTCAAAAGTTCTAACCACAAATAAGGGGCGCATCACAGTTCTATAAAGCTTTATTCGCCCTTTATATTTCCAGAAATCCACGACCTATTCAAATCCCATCTCAAAGCTGATGAGGGGACGACGATGGGGAGCAGGGGACGACATCACGTTCACCGCGTAGAGCTGAGACCGATGTCGAACCGTTTGAATGCTCGTTAGCCGACTGCAGACACAGGTGGAACTAATGCGTGAAGTGGAGGAAGGAAATGGGGAAGCCGTGGCTCTCATTGTCTTCAAACCTGCCTTCGGGTGGCTACGGCTTACGTGATGGGCTCGTTAAAGTGCACGGCTTTGTGCCGAGGGAAGCTTCTAAAAGAGCGTCCACCCTTTCAGTACCTGGCTCATTTAGAGACGCTTAGTTTTTTTTTTTTTTTGTTTTTTATAGGGAAAGCGTATAGGCGCTCTAACGTAGTAAAAAGACTTGCACCTCTAAACGTCGCCTGACTCGCAAGAAATCGAACGGTGCTGTTCTTTTGCAAGCTGCACTGTTTTTATTTTATTTTTATTTTTGCTCTATTCAGGCAGGTAGACAACTGCTACGAAGTCTTTGTGCGTTAGCACGTAGTCTCTGAATTTATAGTGCTCTTCTTTATTTTAGGAAAGTCGCTGGTATCTTCGAATAAACTAATTGAGCACCATACTAAGCGATTCATTTACATCACAATGTCTTGCACTAAAGACAGAAAGAAATAGGACATGAAGGGCAGAGAGGTTAACTCGAAAACAAACATGCAGTTTGCTACTTGCTATCCACACTGGGAACGGGGTAAGAGGAGGCAGAAAGACGAACCGTAAAAGTTAAATGTACTGCAAGAGTAGACTAAGCATGACACCCAAGGAAGGCTCGAAGTGCCCCCCTTCGGCTCTCAGTGGCACTTTTGAACGGTCCTTGGGATAACGTTGTGAAAAAAGTCGGTCGGGATAACTTCGGTAAGCGCTTCCGAAAGTGCCATCAACTTTACTCTCCTCCCATCGAAGCAGCCAGTAGGACTTTCGGCCTAAAGGAAACCATAAGTAACTCCCACCTAACCCTCTGCACGTTAACGTCCTCGGACTTGCCCAACGCATCCAGCAGTGTTGGCCCTTAAACTTTTTTTACAGGAATTGTCAGCGAGGCTCTAGTGTTTCGCACCCCAGCTCCAAGGTGTAAAACTTGAGGGGCAAGAGTGTCCTTAGCCGGCAGCGGTCATACGGCTACCGTGGGTCGATAGACACTCAACCAGCGCTCCGGGTGGATTGTTCCTCTCCGGGACGCATTAGAAGTTCTTTCTTGTTGCTTTTGAGGGATGCCGGTATTTTTCCTTCTGCTATACGAACATCGGTGACGGTGGCTTTATATGAATCGACAGCGGCTATGGTGGACAGGGCGTGAAGTTCAGACAGGCATACGGAGGTCAAGTTTCAATAAAAAGGAAAACGCTGCGTGCGCATTTCATTTTACGTCCTACATTTAACGTTTCATATACGCCATGAACTGCCGAACTGACTTTGGTATTTCAGAAGCAGAATGTGCAAGCCCGTAACTTCGCAATGGGTTCTAAAATGGCACTTCCAATGAAACGGTATTGATGAAGGTGCGGAACAGTAGACATAAGTCCATAACAAAGGTGTAAAATGTTGTCCCTTGGCTACTCCCCCTACCTTAACCTCGTTGAAGTGTCGCTTTTGAGCAAATGGTGCAAATACTTTTTGGTGCGCTATCCTCCTTCATCCGATCTTTCTATACCATCTTCTTGGTCCTAAAGGCAGTGTCTTTGCTGCGTAGTGCTGCAAATTGTTTCATTGCTAACACAAATCCATGTAAGTATATGTTGTAGACAACGACGTAACAGGTCAAGGTCGTGCATCAATTTGTGCATCATTCGGTGTGTCTTCATCAGCAAAGAGGCACTATACGAATGGTGTGAATAAAGGGACTTGTCATTTTTATTTTGTGTCAGATTACATCAAGGCTCATAGGGGTGCCTTTGACGCATGTCAGCTCTTTTATTACATCCTCTGAAACATGATTTATAAGTTTCTGTTTGTTTAGTAGGAAAAACGCCGTGCTCCCTCACACGCCGCAGTCAGGAAACGTATTTCCCCAGGGAAATGAGTCACCGAGAAAAGCAGTGCACAAGAGGTTGATATACGTAGAAGTTCCGTCTCCTTCAATACTACATAAGGCGGACTCAAATATAATACTAACCTTCCACAAGTCTGCTTGCTTTTGCCACGTACTTCCCAGTAAGATATTATACGCTGTCGTTACGGACGCCATGTCGCAACGGTGAGGCACCAGTGCGCGGTTATTGGTGCAACAGCTGTAGGCGTCTCAATGAAAGGACAGGGCCCCGTCGCTATACTTATGGTAACTACGCAGGCGACAGCTGGTTGCTTCATAGAAGGGGTTCGGGAATAAGGACCGTCTGGATTACATTCCTTATTGCCGTAACAGTGAAGCATTGTTACCTTCCCGGACAACAACTTGCGTAGCAACGAAATTTCTGAACAATAAATCTGGCGAAGTAGTTTCATACATGTAGGTATGGCAGGCCTACATAAGCTCTTTCACCATACTACACCATAGACATGGCCTAGCTCGGGCGTATATATACATAATCGATATAGTTAAACGCGTCCCATCCAAGTAACTCGTACATAGCTGTCGCAGCGTTCAGTCCTATCCTGCACGCCCACTGCCACAGGTATTCTGCGGCGACGCCGCTTTAAATCAGCACATAATGTAAAAAAAAAAACATATTTGAAACGTGTTTTCGGCATCACTTCCTTCTATCTCGGCGTGTTTTAGACGAGCCCAGTGCAATATAGCGCTACCCGCCGTGGTTGCTCAGTGGCTATGGTGTTAGGCTGCTGAGCACGAGGTTGCGGGATCGTATCCCGGCCACGTCGGCCTCATTTCGACGGTGTCCTACTTCTGGGAAAGCAATAAATAGGTCTTTTTTTGCCTCTTAGCTTTGTTATGCAGCCTACGCCTTATGTCAGCCGCTAAAGACGACGTAAAGAGCAATTCCCTGTTAACAGGAATGCCTAGCCAGCAATGAGGCCAATATAACTAGAATATTTATGTACTTTCGTCGGAAAATGAAGCACGCTGACGTGATTTGTTGCGCGTACACTTACACATGGAGCATTCGTTCGTACGTTGTGGTATCGTGCCCCAGTGACAATCAAATGGTACCAAGTACGTATTTTCTTTAACACGTGGACCGCACTCTGCCTTCTTTCCAAAAACATTGCATCACGAAGAGCCCTAAAAAAATTATTGTTGCAGAGAGCAAGTTTTCAAACTCAGGGCACAGGCGGGTTAACCAGAATTAGTCATAAACATTGGCAGCATTTGGGCAGCACATTCGATATCTTTCGTCCGCGCTACACACAATGAAACTTCTAAAGAGGAAAAGCAAGTGATAAACACACTCGATATAAAGATCCAAGGTTGTCCCATCTGAATTTATGATCACTGCGTCCACCAGCTGTCTCTCTGGTATAGGCCTCTTTCCTTTCGGGAAACCTCAAGGATACGTCGAGCCTATGTTCTCGTTCTCTAGGCTACGGCCACCAATATGAATCGCTCCCCAACACGGCCACATCCGAGAGCGGCCCCGCTCCCGTCCATCTCTTATTCTTCTCCCCCTCGCCTCCGTCCATTCATTGTGATCCTTGCGCGCAATTCGCTCCCCAGATGGCGCCACGTCCCCGATACCGGTCGCAATGCGAGCAAAGCGGTGTTGTAGCGGTGGCAGTGAGATCGCGGGGGACGCCACGTCCTACTTCGTTCCCCCGGCTTGAGCTGAAATACAAGGCGCAAGCACAAAGCAAGCGCCTGTTTCTTTTGCGCGCACTGGCCTTCCGCTTGGTACGCGAGTGGCGCTTCCAGCCATTCTTGCGAAATGCACACAGACGCACGAAAGGGCCTATCCGTAAAAAAGGATTTTTTTTTATTCGTAATTTCTTTGTTACGTCGTCGTGATTCAAATTACCTCGCAAAGGAATTGTAGGTCAAGCGAGAGACTCGTGTGAGCGCCTTGCTGAGGCCTGGCTTTGCTTTCAACGGAAATGCATAGAAAATCTCGAGACCAAACGTACGCTGCTTAAAAACAAACATTAATGGGTTAATGTCATCTGCTTTAATACTGAGAGAGAGCGCAACGGTTATCTTTAATATTCGTCGCTGAAGCTTTCTGTTGAGAGAGAAATTAATTACGGTGCCAAAATCTTTATTAGTCGAAACTGTATGATTGAGCTTTCGGAAACTAAATTTATGCTGCCATTTTGTGTATCTACAATTGCCACGAGGCACTTGTAGATACACATTCCGGTATGATGGAATGTTTTTAGTCATTTTACGCGAACACATCTATTTATGTGTTTATGTATGCGCTTTTAACTTCAGACTTCGTGACGACCTGAAGTGAAGCTCGAGTTTTTTAGGTATAACATCAGTTTTTGATCAATTTATGCACAGATATATGCTTTTCGCTTCAGTAGTTGGCATACGCGGGAAGCATTAAGCAGCGGCGTTCAAAACACAGTACTGTCGTACTATCAGCAATTGATACTAGGGTCGAGTTCTTTCTTGGCTGCGCTAGTGAAAACCGCGCAATACTGTAGAACGTTTAATTTTGTCACCTTGACACGATAACCACAGCCTTTCTTAAAAATGCGAATCGCCCATCTCGCTAATCAGAAATATATTCTTTGATGTTTCAATCTGAGAAGCCATCTTCAAACGCCAGAAGCATTCGCCGCGGACTTGTACACGTTACAGAAAAAAAGTAACCTATTATAAATACAATTCATTCTTCGAAAAAATGTAGTTTGTTACGGTTACCAATTACTGCCCCACAAATGTAATTTAGTAATTACTGAAAGGCAATCGATTACAATAATGTTACTTTTCTGCCTATATTATTAACATTGCGCAAACGAAGTAAAGAGAACGAGCTGGACTGCCTCTTGTGTCCTCTGTAGCCCTTTAAACGTTGTTTACCTTCACTAAGAATTGCTTTTGAAAATTTTCTTCAACAACATTCTCTTTCCTTGTGAAGACATCTACAGGAACACTAAATGCTCCCTCAGTGTATGCTCTGGGGAGGAGGGCTGTGTTGTAACGTACGAACAACTTGCTTACAACATTTTGGTTACTCAATGTTGCGAGTTCAGGAATATGGCTCCTGTATGAAGTGAAGCGATTAATAAAAAGTGCTCCCGAAAGAGCCAGTGAAAAACTAAAAAAAAAATCGCCTATAAGTTGTTCGCTTGAATCAACGTCCGAAGTGATCATACCGTTTCGAATTTTGATTTGTTTGTATTTGTCGGCCGACATCTGGCGTATCTCACTGATGCATTAGTCATTGAGGCTTGAAGGACTAATTGTAGCAGGTGACAGGGGACATTCACGTACGTTGCTTGAGAAATTTTGCCAAATCTGCAATTAGGTTGTTACAATAATGCTGCATAATATTCAGCCCTAAGATATCGTTCGTGTATTGCAATCGCAAAAATAGGTATATCCGAATCACTTATGTTCATGAAACAGATCGGAACAGAATTTTTAACAGCTATGTAGTTGTGGGCATATCAGAGAAATCATATACTTGACTATACAAAGAATTGAGTAGCAGCTCTTACAATTTGCGAAGGCTGCTTAAAGTTCTTGTAGGAGAGAGGATGAGACATATAATTCTTGTAAAAGAACAGTTCAGAGGTCCGATGTGCAATAGTGGGGTCAAATTTACAACCCTGAAATTTATGTGATCAAGGCGTAGCTTCAGGAAAAGGAGGAAAGAAAGAGAGAAGGCGGCGATCTTAACCGGAAATGCGTCGGGCTCCTTGTACTTTTGTTTTTGTGTGCACAATTTTCTACGGCGTTTAATGAACGTTGACTCCTTGCCTTCAAAAATAGCACCAGGAGAAAAGCGTTATTCATAAAGAAACTTTGTCCATCACTCTTTCAAGATAAAAATTTTAATATGACAATGTCCTGCCTTGCATAATTTTTATCATAATTTCATTACGGCTAGTGAAATTCGTAACGACTCTCGTTTCAAACCAAAATGACAAGCGTACGGGAATGACACTGCTTAAAGATGGCTGTTATTGACATGCCTACCGGAATGAAGCTTGTTTACGATTGTGAACTCCTTGTATTACGGACGAATTTACTTTTAAATAGCAATAAAGAGAGTATGGGTATTGGGGACTTCACATGAGATAAACAAAAAGGAAGTCGTAGCTTTCCTTTTACTTTCGCTTCTACTCAGCCTTTTACCGCCGAGTGAAGGAAACTAAATATTGGAAAGAATAATTCACCAGTTTTAACTTTGTATTTTTCTTTAGCGTCGCTTAAAGAAGCATGCTGTATAAATCAAATCGCTTCCCCGCTCGTTTTAATTGCTTTAATTATTCATGTATATTGTGTCTTTATTTCTTCTCATCTGTTATGCACTTGTGATAATGTGATGTACAACTTCCCTTAGACGTAGTAAGCGCTCCTTGCAAAGTGGCGGTGGTAAATATCCAGCGGGCGCTATTTCTGTACCGAGACAAGGCACACCTAAAAACAACGCGTGCAAAGCACTAAAGCTGACGTCACACAGAACTTTGACGAGATGTCGTTACATAAAAAGCCGAAAATCATGTCTCACGAGGGAAAGTGATTCAGGGCGTCGCCTAGCGCGCGCGGGATTCCCCGTACAACAAAGAATAATACCCAACCACAAAATGAGAACAAAAAAAGAAACTGTCAACAGCGTTCCGAAGAACACGGAGTGGAACAGCAAACGGGAGGGCACCACTTCAATAGAAGCAACACGAACAGAAAAATGTTCAGCCGGAAACGACAACAACGCGTGAGCGAGGTAGTTGCCTTCTCTCCAAGTGCGGGGAGGAAGGGGATTGGGGGGGGGGGGGGATGCGACGGGTGCCGGAAGGGAGTTTGTGGGATCGGTGCCTCAATCCCGTTTATGATGCGTCGCATTTTGTGTGTACCGTGTTTTCCTGCCTATAGGGACAGCGTTACAACGGCTGAGCGTTAACAGCGCAGCGAGCGGATTTTTTATTCCTGAAAGCTGAGACAATGCACTGTGATTGAAAAGAAAAGAATACTCATTACACTTAAGAAAGGAAAGCAGAGGATTTGTACATCGTTATGTAGAAATACGCCCGGAATGAACAGCCCGCGCCATGTATAGCAACGTGGTTCTCATCGTCTTTTCATTCATGAAATAGGCCTGCTCTAGATAAATTAATAAATTGCTACAAGCAATATACAAATCACGGTTCATTGAGACGTTGCTTTACTCGAAGTTTCGGGCCGGAGGACCAGTGTTCTTCAAGAGGGTGTATTCAGTTTCCTTGAGAGTTTTACTTTGTTGCGTTAGCTGTGGATGGACCCCAGACGCCCACAGCTGTGCATGATATATATATATATATATATGTACCTCAAGAGGAAAGTGTATAACAGTTGTGTCTTACCGGTACTCACCTACGGGGCAGAAACCTGGACGCTTACGAAAAGGGTTCTACTTAAATTGAGGACGACGTAACGCACTATGGAAAGAATATTGATGGGTGTAACGTTAAGCGATAAGAAAAGAGCAGATTGGGCGAGGGAACAAACGTGACTTAATGACATCATAGTTGAAAGCAAGGAAAAGAAATGGGAATGGGCAGGGCATGTAATAAGGATGGAAGATAACCGATGGTCATTAAGGATTACGAACTGGATTCCAAGGGAAAGGAAGCGTAGCAGGGGGCGACACAAAGTTAGGTGGGCGGATGGGATTAAGAAGTTTGCAGGGACAACATGGCCACAATTAGCACATGACCGTGGTAGTTGGAGAACTATGGGAGAGGCCTTTGCCCTGCAGTGGGCGTAGCCAGGCTGATGATGATATTGACACACACACACACACACACACACACAGACATATATATATATATATATATATTTATTTATTTATATATATATATATGTGCGTGTGTGTGTGTGTGTGTGTGTGTGTGTGAAGTGCGAGTCTGCCGTTATCCGGTAGTTCAACTAGCACGTATACATTTAGGACGCACGTACGAAACAAACGATGCCTAATTTCCTACGTTTTGGCAGAGGTCCGGCATTCGTCAGGAAGTACACGCATTGCACCTAAATACGTGCAAGTGCATAAGGGGGTCCCTCGAAGCAGTGCCGTCCGTTCATCGAATGGTCGTAAAAGACGAGACCAATATTTCTGCTATCATAAATTCCGCACCTGATATTAAATGACCACTCATACTGGCGGGGGGATTGTGCCAAGCAGTGTGGCTTCTCCTCCCTCCAATAATGGGCGTTATGGAGATTGACCTGTGCCTCTATGGAAATGTTTGCTTCGTCTGTCCACAGAACGCCGTTGAGGAAGGCTGGCTCGTCGTCGTACTTGATCGAATTCCGGTTGCTGAAGTCCAGTTGGATTTGGAAATGATTCTCCTCAAACTTCTGGTGGAGTTGAAAATGATACGGATCAGGCGTCGCCTTCTCCGTGATCCTCCAGAGAGTTGATTTTGACACCTGTACCTCAGCACTCACGTTACGAACGCTAACGAGAGGTCGGCAACCGTGAACGCCAGGATGTCTGTCTCCACGTCTTCACATATAGTCGAAGTCCTGTGCCTTGTCTTCTTAAACGTTACCGTCAGCCTTAGCGTCTGGTAAGTCTTCATTACAGTGGATGCAGTTGGTCTCCCTCAACAGCGCTAAGGCAGGTAAAAGATTGAAGCCGTTCTGCATCTCCCGCCCGCCGTTTCCAAGGCAAGCACCATATTTGCGCTTTGCTCATTTGTGAAGTACATTCTTCTCGTCTCGAAAAGACATAATGAACACATTCCGTAGTGTCAGCATTTTATTTGCATTCCGTTTTCGAGACTCACTCGCTGCCACGTCACGATGGGCCGGATAGAGCCATCGGCGGTGAATTAATGTTCGGCACGCTTTTTCTGTGGTCATATAAGTTATGTGTGAAGTGCTTCCTCTAAAAGGATGTAACTGACCAAAATACACCTTCTTGTGCCTGAGAATGTCGCAACTGAAATTCTTCTGGGTTATCAATAACACGCTGAGAAGTAAGCTTTGCTTTTTGCTTTTGTTTTTGTCTCAGAGTCAATAAATTACTTGTCGCAATAAAGGCACACCAACGAAACCAGAAAGCTGAATAGCAGAGAATGATCGCCGTCCTGCTAAACATCGTTTGCCGTCGCGGCACGCAGATTTCTTGCCGACACATTTTTTTCACTCTGCCATGCTCTGCGAGAGGAATGAATGAGCCGCTTAGTTGCGAGGTGTAAAGCCTCGCCTAATATGAATTGCTAATGCAAATTCCGCGTGCACGCGCTCTCGCGCAACGGTAGATGGTTGATATGACGCCCCTTTTCACGCGCTTCCTCTCACTGCGTTGGGATTCAGCATATTCAAATGGGAGCGCTGAGAACGAAGTTCACTGGTGGCACCCTCTTCAAGCACCTCGTGGCATGAAGTCGGCCAGCTAGGGTCAAGCGAAGGCTTCGCCGTGACGATTTGAATTTCACTGTGAAAACCAAATGGCAGGGGGAAAGAAGACCTTACTGAGTTTTTTTAAATACCTTTTTGTGCCTCTTTTCGCCCCTTCTTCGTGGAGTTCGGTGGTGGTCTCATATTGACCGCCTTTACGAAGTCGCTGATGCAAAGGGAAAGAGCTCTCGCGCAGCCGAGTTGGGCGATGGTTTCGTCACCGAACTGCAAATATTATAGCTCTTTGAAAACTACGCGCCATAGCGCGGGAGCTTGGTTCTGTCTAAAGAAAAAAAAAGGGGGGGGGGAGTTATTTTCTGTTGTGGGGATCTCCGGGAGACCAGCGCTCCTCCTCTCCCGGCGCTCTCTCTCCCCCTTTGGCGGTTGCGGGGTAGGGAACTGCCACTGGAAGAGGTGGAGCAGTGCAGTCAGCTTCCGTTACTGGTTATGAAGGCCTACATATTTAGCAGCCTGTCGCGGTGCCTCATCTAGCTGCTATTGTGTAGCGCTACTAAACACCAGGTTGTAGGTTTGAACCCCGGCCTACGCGGGCGCATATTTGTTGAGGCGAAATGGAACAACGCTCGTGTACCATACATTGGATGCACGTCACAATTATTCACGAGTACCATATTACACCGCACCCTATACTCAGAATCGTGGTTCGTAAGAAAGAAAAGTAAAATTCATCAATTTAAATAGTGTTTCGAAATATATTTAGCAACGGCCATATGAAGCCAAAAATACAACGAGAAGGAAGTTGCGTTTATTCTCACAAATTGCACACGCACATACACTCTGTTTGGATGCACAAGTTCACAGGAAAAAATGATTGAACAAAGCCGAAGCGTTAAAAGCAAACTCACTATCGAACAGCTACGTCAAGAAACTCGCCGTTGTATTGTGTGGCAGAAGGAGCACTTGATACTTGTGTGATCTGTCCTTCTAATTTGAAATAAAAAATTGTTTCCGTGAGCCCCCGATGTCATCGTGTCCGAGCTGAGTCCGAGATGCAAATGTCGTAACACAGGTATACATAATTAATTGCATCAGTCGAAGGGCTACTTGAGGGTCAGCTGATTCCACGTGAGCGACGCAGCCACCTGTCACCTCTTCCGCATCCTTGGGTATTTACGAGCACGTGTTTACAACAAAACTATGGAACTGTTAGCCAGTGCCACTAGGGGTAGTAATGGAGGGTGTGCTATCAGCATCCATTAATTAAACGCAGATGTGATGTAGTTCTCGATACAACGAAAGGGCAGGCGGGCGACAATCTTAGGTGGTGGCCTCGGACCACCGAAGACCGGCGACAGTTGGCGTGAAGAATGCTAGAAAGCGAGAAGAATTACGGAATCCGAGAGGTTCGGACTTTAGTAACGATCTTATCACAACAAATGAACATTGAGGAAGGCAAATTAAAGTGCGAAAGAGGTGAGTTCTTTTTTTTTAATGTACGTTTATTTTCACATGCTCAATACAAATTAATAAGCACACTTTACATACTAGAAAAATCTCCTTGCAAAAGGAAGGGAGGAAATTTCGTGCTTGTCAAGCCTGCCATGTTCTATCGCATAAAAAGTAATGCACAAGTGCTCAAAGAAATGGACGGCTTCGCAGCCGCAATCGTACCTCATTTGTGTGGGGCAGCCGCACTCCTCTGCCTGCCGTCGTCGTGTGTTGGTCTTCTCTCTCACCTACCATCAACCTATCTCGGCGGTCGTTCTGCATAACGCTTTCTATGGCATTTATCTGTTCGTATACAGCAGCCGTGTGAGGTTTAGCGAGCATCACCTTCGCCCCTGGCCGCAGAGAACAGCGCAGGCTTAATGAGGAGGTTTTGGATTCGGCTTCCATCTGCGTCCTAATGTCCTTTCGTCCATTTTTTAGTTTTCCTTTGGCCGATAATTTGCACATTTCAAATAAGAAACAAAGCAGTACTCCTTTTCCTCTATGCTATCACTATCTTAGTCGCTTGGTGTGTAGGGCCGCGACAGTGTTTCCTTCAATTATCTATACAATGCAGATGGCGAAACAAAGCTAAGACTCGTCTTTCGCTAACCATGTCCACAGTTCAAACAAATTGCACTGTGAAAAACCCAATGGCAGGGATAAAGAAGACGTGACTGGAGATGTTATTTCTTTTTCAAAGCGAACAGCTTTTTGCTTCTTTTCGCCCCGTTTTCGTGAGGTTCGGTGGCGGTCAGATATTGACCGCCGACACGAAGTCACTGATGCAAAGGGCACGAGCTCTCGCACAGCCAAGTTGAGTGGTGGTTTCGTCACCGAACTGCAACTGTTATAGCTCTTTTAAAGGCCCGCGCAGTAGCGTGAAAGCTTGGATCTCTCTAAAAAATAAAAATAGTTTTATGTTCTATTGTAGAGAACTCCGGGAGAACAGTGCTCCTCCTCTCCCGGTACTCCCTGTCTCTCCCTTTGGCAGTTGCGGTGAACGGAACTGGCACTGACAGAGGAGGAGGAGGGTAATCGCCATCCGCGCCGGCGCTTGCGCTGCTGGTCGCTATAACCGGCTATGAAGAATCGTCGTACGTGTATAGCCACCTATGCAATCACTACATATGCGCTGGTTGATGGCTCGGTTCTCGACGGATTTATGGGACGAAATCATAACTAATACAATGTCCTCGCTGCAACAAACGTACTTCCGTCAGGCGCATAACTCCTTTCGTAAAGCGAGTAGCTTTCTAGAAGCGTTCGGCTATTCATCTTCAACGACAGTCATCGTCAATGGTTTCTGAACAATTTATTCTACCACATCGGGTGCGCACCGTTCCTAAAAGTGAAATTGTCGCATGCATATTCCTTATTCAAAATCTGCAGCCTGCAATAGGCCAGAGCCTTCAAAGAGTGGGATGGGCACTCCCGTACTCTGAAAGAAAACGTATTGCTAGAGAATGCCGGAGCATTACTGAGGCACACAAGAAAGATATTAAAAAAGTTAAGGAACAAGAAATAGGATTTTGACTACACTACAAATTGCAAGAGTCGTTTTTTGAAACTGACAAATTTTAAATTAAATATGAAAAGTAGGAAAACAAGGAACGCATGTATTGCAGAGACAGTTCATACACAATAAATTGCACAGCGAATGGCTGGAAATCTAGACGAAGATGTATTTCAATCTCCTATACAAAGAATAAATGAGGCAGCGCTGTTTTGGTGCTCGTCCACCGTGATTGCAGTCGGCACTATAGCAACGGTCAAAAATAAAAAAAAAATACGTTCTTTTAGAAAAAGTAGTAAGACACATTAGGGCTTCCGATTCCAGTTGGAACTGCAATCTATTTTGGTTGTGCATTTCGAAAGTTCTTGCTCAAACAGCCTTCGCATTTCTCTAAACTTCTCTTTCCTTCAGCCTTTAAGTCAAGAAATCGCTCGGTGCGCAGGTAGCGGAATGATATCTCTCTAGCTGTTCAAAGTACTTCTGGTTCTTTCGAGGAAATCGTTCGTCATACCTTGAACGTGCAAGCGGCACTCGCGGTTTTGCTAGAAGAGGCAACGCAGCGAAGCGTTTTTCATCTAAAGCTTTAGTGGCGTCCTCGTTTTCCTATGTTTCCGACGAACGCCCAGTTATCTTTCCATGCTTTCCCGCGCGTCTTTATTTTTTATTTGGCGTGAGACGTTTCAAGCAAAAACTGCACGAAAGCTTACAGCTCATTGGCCGTGAAGCCGTCGCGATGAAAAGATATGAGTGGCTTTAACTTTTCATCCTTCAGCGGTGCGCGTTTGATGCTAGACTGCAGTCTACCTTCCTCACTGAATGCGGTGAGCAAACGTCGATATTCCGGCTACTGAAGTGAGGGGAACCTTAGTATTCTATTGTACTGACTATATTTAAAATGAGCGACTCCATTCTAAAAGCTTTACTATAACTTACTGCAAAGGAAAAAAAAAACTTGAGAAATGTTCACTGACCATGTGGAAGCCATATGGCATTCCCATTTTTTTGTTTCTCTCTCTCTCTCGCTCTCTCTCGCTGTTTATTTTTATGTAAGCAGAAGGCGTTTTTGACGTGGAACTCACCGCTCACTTTCTTCCCCAAATCAAGAGAAATAGCTCTGAACGTACCCATAAGCCCGCCAAAATTATGGTCTTTGAGTACCTAGACCTCGAGGATTCTTGCTGCTATAAACGAAAAATGTTGAATGTGAATGCTAGAGAAGTGAAAGCGAGTGCTGGATAACGTTTTGGGAAGCGTGGAATAAGACATTACATTAACTCCAGGAGTAGAGCTTTTCTGCGCAGGTTCTTGTGACTTCCAGCGATTGTGAAAGCTGACAAGGAATAACGACCGGAAGTGCAAACATTGCTTCTTACTTGGACGCCGCGCAGTAATTTTCGCTACCAGCTCCTTAGTCGCAAACTTCAGCTTTTTGCTGTGGCATTTCTTGTTTCCATTTCTTATGTTTCGTACTGAGGAAGCATCGGTATCAGATTGTCACTCAGGAAGATGGAATTCCTGCCTGTCATATATTCACCACGAAAAGAAATAAAGACAAAACAAAACCAGTTTAGCCAGGTAACGCTTGAAAAGCTGTCGTCGATCCGCTGGCGACTAATTTGTTTGACCTTAGCGTTTATTTCCGCTTTATTGGTAGAACTAGCTGTTCACAACTTCGTATGATCTTCGAGCGTAAGATGGGCTCATGTTCATAACATGGGCTAAAGCATAATGCCAGGCCACATTTTCGTCCCTGGCCATGCTGAAAGTGTTCAAGCTGTCTCTTAGAGACGAATAGCCGAAGGTTAGTGCGCTGACACGAGGCTATAGATGTAATCATCTTCTTCTCATTTCACTAGCGTAGCAGTCGAATGTTGCAACCTGCGGTCAAAGGTTGCTCGCGTTCCATTCTATAATGCCCGACGACGCAACGTTCGTTAGCTTTGTGAAGAGACGAGGCCTCGCCCAGCGTATTCCAGAGCGTGGGACATCAATTGCGGGAAAAGGGTACAGCGTTTCCAATCGAGCTCAGTTTATGCATCAGAGAACTACCACGTCCTCTGCACAAGAAAAGGTCACCGCGCGGGCTCGCGTGGTCACGTACGCGGGACCCCGCTTTCCGTACCAGGTGAATTCCTCGCAAAAGAAAAAAAAAAGAACTGTCAGATCCCGTGGGAGCCATTTCCACCAGAAGGCACGTACGGCGCCGCGGTTTGTAACGTTTGCAGACTTACGATGTTGAAAGCCCCAAAAGGTAACCCAGGAGTTTACCACAATTTTCACAACGTGGTCAACCGCGACCACAGAGCCAAAAAAAAAGAAAAGAAAGCAACATCAAAGCAGCTAAGAAGTGGTTGAACGGTCAATCCACGTACCAGACGTCTATTCGAATGACAAGAACAGTAAAGTCGCCTATGTCCCGAGGATCGGAACCGAAGGGGCTGTTTGCGTCTTGTCACATGACGCCGCTTCGTTTTCACAGGGAAACTGTTAAAAAGGTTTGCAAAACCGCGTTTTGGTGAGGCGACGGTGAAACTTGACGGTAGCATGCTCGGAAACGAAAATTTTGGCCAGCAAGACAGTCCACGTAGCGGTTCCAAATTTCTACGTTGAAATGTAATTATCAATAAATATAAACTAACGCTTACCTGGCGCGTACCTCAGTCGAATGGACATCAACTTCGCTGCTGGATATTTTGAGCCAGTAATTTGTTTCTTTTTTTCTCCCGTCGCATTCCAGTCATTATGTTGGTAGGCAGCAACGAGGTTGCACGGCTGCAGCGATAAAAACACAAGGGCCAGTTCACGGAGCAAGAATGGCGAGTTCCTGGAATGCAGGGGTTCCGACTCCCCCCGAAGGTCGTGGGTACGAGTGCCTTACCTCTACCCTAATTAACGGTGCCTTAATGACCTTTCTCTCAATGAACCCCACAGGTCGTGGGTTGCACCTGTAGGATTCATTAATGTCACAATGTCAATTGGAATCCAACTTGGAGATATGGCTGGTTCGCCCGTATTTCCAAGTGGGTTCGACCCACCAAAGGCTGAGGGTTTGAATGCGTATGAATTTTGGTGCCAGAACGCCGGTCGGCGTAACAACGGACATCGGATTTTTCGTCCCATGAGCCGTCTAAGGCTCTCGCCTTAAGAGGAAGCTTTAGCTCGGGTGCTCCTATCTAAATACATGTAAAAGGAGAATTCGTTTTTCTCGGCAACCACTGCACTAAATTTGACGGGGTTTGCTGCATTTAAAAGAAAAGCTTAAAATCTAGTGACTGTTGGTTTCGAATTTTCGATTGAGGTTGTCAAATTTTTATAAAAATTTGGCAAAAATCGCAAATTTTCAGAAAACGAAACTATCAAGTTTACAACTCCGTAACTCAGCAAGAAAAAATGATATCGCAATTCTGTGAATTGTACCTGATAGCACATCTAAAGCGGACAAAATTGACATGTTACACATGAACCTCAAAAAATGGAGTAATGTGTAATTACAACTTTTGCAGAACCCTCGTAAACAACGTAACAAATTCACGTAAGATGTAAACTGACATATCAAATTTGTCCGCTTTGAATGGTCTAATGGATGCCGTTTACAGAATCGCGATATCTGTTCTTGATGCAGAGCTATTAGCTTGTAAACTTCGTGCTTCTATTTTTTTCAAACGTCTAAATTTTTGAAAATCCTTTTAACAAAATTCAAGCCCTAAATCAACATTCCGCTTCCAACAGTCACTAGAATTTAACTTTCTCTCTCAAATGCAACAAATTTCATTAAAATCGGTCCAGGGGTTATCTCAGAAAAACGTTTTTGCGTTTTTACATGTATTTCAATAGGCCGCGTCGGAGTTGGGCCCGAGCTAAAGCTTCCTCTTAAGAGGAAGCTTTAGCTCGGGCCCAACTCCGACGCGGCCTATTCAAATACCTGTAAAAACGCAAAAACGTTTTTCTGAGATAACCCCTGGGCCGATTTTAATGAAATCTGTTGCATTTGAAAGAGAAAGTTAAATTCTAGTGACTGTTGGAAGCGGAATTTCGATTTAGGGCTTCAATTTTGTTAAAAGGATTTTCAAAAATTCAGACGTTTGAAAAAAATAGAAGCACGAAGTTTACAAGCTAATAACTCTGCATCAAGAACAGATATCGCGGTTCTGTAAACGGCATCCATTAGACCATTCAAAGCGGACAAATTTGATAGGTCGGTTTACAGGTTACGTTAATTTGTTACATTGTTTACGAAGGTTCTGCAAAAGTTGTAATTACACATTGCACCATTTTTTGACGTTCATGTGTAACACATCAATTTTGTCCGCTTTAGATGTGCTATCAGGTACAATTCACAGAATTGCGATATGATTTTTTCTTGCTGAGTTACGGAGTTGTAAACTTGATAGTTTCGTTTTCTGAAAATTTTCGATTTTTGCCAAACTTTTATAAAAATTTCACGACCTAAATCAAAAATTCGAAACCAACAGTCACTAGATTTTAAGCTTTTCTTTTAAATGCAGCAAACCCCGTCAAATTTTGGGCAGTTGTTGCCGAGAAAAATGAATTCTCCTTTTACATGTATTTAGATAGGAGCACCCGAGCTAAAGCTTCCTCTTAATAGCATCCAATGATGTTAACGCGCACAGCAAAATAAGAAACTGCTGGAGTTCCAGCTCCCAGCTCGTCACGTCGAGCTTTATTTGTTGGCTGCACATTCATCGCAATTTGAAATCGCTTTCTGCTTTTATA
This sequence comes from Dermacentor andersoni, assembly GCF_023375885.2. Taxonomy (NCBI): domain Eukaryota; kingdom Metazoa; phylum Arthropoda; class Arachnida; order Ixodida; family Ixodidae; genus Dermacentor; species Dermacentor andersoni. Next base: position 59,165,160 of record NC_092824.1, read on the forward strand.
TACTATTCGATGCCATGAATGTGGCCTACCTCATGCAGGCAGTGACCCATTTCAAGAGCAGACGAACGAAACCGCCTTGTTGAATTGCTCAGGGGCTGAAAATTAACCTCAGTTCAAAGTCACTGCAAGCGCCACGCGTGCACACTCGCGCCGTCGTCTGCATCACGTGTAATTGCTGTTGGCACTGCCATTGGCCACGCTGCTCACCAGCACGCTGTTAGCGCCTTACGATCGCCGCTGCTCCTAGTGGCGCTTGTGTTCCCGTTGTAGCACGTTTATCGCGCGGTACCTTGCACGCGTAGAAGCGTGCATATTTCCTGGTGTGTTCCAGTACAGCCTCTATGATGGCGAGCTCATAAATTGTCACTAACTCAATACATATGTCACTTGTAGTAAAAAGTTTATTTTGACGCGCACAAATGCGTAACCCTTTGTAAAGGCCTCGCAGTCTAAATGTCCCTACACATACCTGTGGCTCGAGGGAACACACATAAATGTCCGGGCCATCGCCTTACAGAGGTGTCGCAATTTGCGCAGCAATACGCACGGCAAATACAATCCGCGCCAGTCCGAAGCTGGTTGAACGGCCCTGTGGATGTTTTAACAATGATCCCACATGCAAACCTTTATCAGCGTGGGACTTCAGCAACGAAGAGGATCGTCTATGTAGCCGTTGACGTCATTTGCTGCAGTCTGTTCTGCCGCTTTCGATATAGACGTGTCGTCCTGCGCCACTCCCCGACTCCGTTGGAGCAACCACAGGTGACGTGGGCGCCACCGCTAAGAAGCCAAAGCAGAAGTTCACATCAAGATGCCGCTGGCACTGCTTAACCTATATTACACGTCGGCCAGCAAAACTAAAGCGAGTAACTGGTTATATATGCTGCGTAAAGTTATTACCGTAAGGGTGTTAACCTTGCCTCCGGATTGGGGTGCTGCCGTAGTTAGATCGTAGCGTCGCGTCTGCTGCGTGGCCCACTGACCGATCCGAAGGCACACCCGCTCGCCAGAGCAATCGGAGGCCAGAACAGGAAATGCTGCAGACAAACAAAGCTCGTCCGATTCAGATGAGTCGAACTCCGTGCGATTGCGGTACCGCTCATAGGTCCAAGGAAGGAGTGGCTCCGAGCGCTGTGAGCTACAGAGCGAAGTGCTCCGAAAGAACCGGGCCGAATGTGTTCAAATCACTCGATTTCGACTAGCATAGGGTAACTCGTGCAGCCAGAGCAAACTTCAGAAGCACAGAACGACCATGCGAATGTATCATAAGTGGTCATATATGTTCGGGGAAGAGTATCTCTGGACACTTTGAGTGCACGCAGGCGGCTAATCTGTTTGCGTAACAATGCGATATGGGTAAATATACAACATTTAAAACACTAACATTTAACATTATGGCCACTTTGAATGCAGTTAACGTTGAGTTAATAAGAACAACGAATGAGTTCAACGCGAGTGGTGGTGACGCAAGAGGGTGCCGCATAGCATTGCTTGGACCACGCAGCGATCAACAGTGCTCTTTGTGCGGGACCGCAGGCGTTACTTGCGTATCCACAGATACAAATTCAGTGTTATCTACCCCTTTGCTTTCATTTCTAGCCGCAGTAACAGAGCGGCTACAGCCTGGCGCTGATAAACACGTGGTCCCGGGTTCGATTCTCGACATCGGCGATCAGGTTACGACGGGACGAAACCCAAAAAAAGAAACGGTCGTGTGCCGCCGTGCATTGGGTGCGTGTTAAAGAAGCGCAGGTGTGCAAAATAATCCGGAGTGCCGCATGGCAGCTTCTCTCATAACCATATTGTGGTTTGCACGTAAAGTAAAACCATCAAATTAATTTTGTTTTAGTTTGTTTTGATTCCTTACCTCCTTTCCACCTACTTAGGCCACCAATCTGCAGGCTGCCCCATCGACTTCCTTGCCTTTCATTGAGATCTCTCTTTGTCCTCGTAATGCGTCATTTTGTGACTGAAAAAAAAAATGTGATGCAGTGGATGAAAACGAACCCGGAGTGCTTCGCTATGCACCCCTCGTAACCCACTGGACAGTTTTACAGCGTTGGACCTCACAATTTATTTAACATAACAATTGTGACGAACAAACCGATTCGACTTCCTCATTTCCTAAGGGCTAACTGTTGTTTGCAGTTATAAATGCCACTTAGAAGAAAATAGGTGGGCTTTGTGACAGTTTTTCGAAGGGGAAAATGCAACCCCAAATAGAAACTATTGCTTTGCATGCCACGCCACAAAGACCTAAAGGATAAGTGTTGGACAAAGCTTTTGTCCCTAGATGACTCTCCAGCCTGATTAACGCAGCCGTCATCCACCCCGTCCGGCAAGAGTGGTTGGGCGCCGTTTTCTCCGTGAAAACGGGATTGCCCAACGTCACCGTTATCCCGTTTTTTTTTTTTTTTTTGTGCGGCAAGCTTGGCGAGAGAGTTTTCTCAGAACAGGCACCGGCACCGTAACGTGATGGAGGACAGCGTAAAGGGCGTGGAGATTCTTGCAGTCTCAAGGCGGCTGAGAACGGCGGCAGACAACGCAGGGGATCGGGCAGAGGAGCAAACCTCTCTTGCACATGCGCACACGAGAGCGCAGTAGTGGCCCTGTATATACTACTAAAGGGAGCCGAGTTGCGCCTACCTTTTCCTCTCGCCATTCGCGCCGCTACTCGCCGAGCACCATCACGTGGTCTAGAATGACGTCACAAGTTCCGCCGCGCTGCAGAGAAGCCAGCTTCACGGACGCAACGCCGCCTTTTAAATGCGCAAGCATTCCTTTCTCTACCAAATGAGAAAACCCGTCTGTCTGTCCATCCGTCTGTCCATCTGTCCGTCCGTCCATCTTCAGAAACAACACTGAAACTCGGTTTGTTGTTAAGAAATAAGTCTATTATTTCCGAGCGCAGTACATAATAAGCTGCTCGCATGAGGTATAGTATTTTTTACCTTGGATATATGTGATAGCAGGACCAATAGAGGTATCTGAGCACCGCAAGCTAGACCCGTAAGCGGTAAAAAAATGATATCGCATATATTCGGGCTAAGAACGGAAGAAAGTTCCGTTCGCTGGTAACAACGCTGATGGCAGCCTCAGTAATGGCCTCACGGTACCCAAAGTTGTGATTACCGGTGGTCCTTTCGCCCGTCTGCGAAGCCCTAGAGGCTGTTCTGCAATTTGCTCGACGTAGCCAGCGAATAAAAAAAAATAGAATTCGCGCAAGGAAATCAACAGAGGTTTCACTTTTCTGTTTCCTTTTTTTTGTCTCCGAGCCCCTAATCACGGGATGTGTGCGAGGCGTAGCCTGGGGCAAGGGCCCCGAGCGGACTGGGCCTCTTTTCGAGATCTACTGCAAAGCAAACGTCACTGATAACGCAAAGCTAAAGCTGGGTTAGCCTTTTCGCAATCCCAAATTGATTTTTTTTTACGTGCGCTTGTAGAGGAACGGCCGGTGGTGGATCTGCTCGGTGGGGATGATGCCTGATGACCTGTAGTTAAACAGTCTGCGAAATTGACCAGAGACACGTTAGCAAGAAATTGAGAGAGAAGGAAAATACGGAAAATGTGTCAGGTAGGCGAACAAAAGAACTAGAAAGAAGGTAAAATTAAAGAGAAAGATGGCGATCAACGATGCCTTCGAATGACCTGAGCCTATCTTTCTGTCGTTCGCTTCGGTACGTGTCGTATGTGCCCAATTTTAGACACTGTACCTCAGTTCTCTCTTACTGTAATCTAATTTCCTTCCGCTCATTCCGCGATACATTAATTTTTTTTTTCAGAACGTTTGTAATCAATTGTTGAACGCATTTATATTTTTGTTTCCTAAGTATGCGTAATCTTTACATGCGCAGTCGGTTTAACTTGTACTTTTGCAGGGACTTTCAGGGACGTGCAGGGGCTTTCTTTTTTGCGTGTACGTATGCGCATTGTCAGCTCCGATGATTGCCTTGATTCTTATCTCCTTTCCTTTTTTGTTAGTTCGGCGCTTTCGATTAGTTGGCAGATGTTTGATACGCATCCCACATTAAATGGTTCCTTGCCTATTTCGAAACTCAGCATATCCGGCGGTAGCACTCTGAGTTAAGCTCTTCGGACTTTCATGAAGTGGAGTAAACACAGCACTATGGTAATGGCGAGAACGGCGTGAACTGGTTTCAGTGCATAACTGTAATTAAACGGGGTTAAAAAATAGAAAAAGACGGGAAAGATCGGACTTAGACGTGCGCATTACCAACTGCAACTTTACTGTTAACATGCTCGCAATCTTATTTACGAGCCTAGGTCGCATTATTTGGCAGCGGGTCAACATCGTCATGATGACGACTAGAATAGGAAGTCAAAATAACCTTTATAACAAAACACGATTGACAGGCGTTCACAGCCCGAAGATTCTAAATGAAAATCAAATTCATTCTTATAGAGTGGTACAAACGAAGCGCTGTTGCAACGGCCGGGCAAGCGCTGTATATGGAATATGCCCTAGCAATGTTCGCCCGGGAACTTACCCCTGTAGTAATTTACCGCGGTAATATACTTAAGCTCAGGCAAAAGAGGTGCATATGTGCCTTGTATTGAACGTAATTTAAAATTATGTAATGAATGTGCTAAATTACAGGTCGGAAAAAACACATTATTCGCAGCACCTCCTTCCGGCCAAACTAATCTTTCCACTTGCACTATAGTCATGTCATCTATGAAGTGCCGTCATATTGGGAAGTTTACTTTGAACATCTGCGGCAGGCCTTGAATGAGCGTGCAAGACAAGACAGATGCAGCGTGAAAAATGCTTACAGCAGCCGTTTGTCGTTGCATCATAAAACCTGCTCGCATCATCGTATGGACGAACAGAAAACACAGTTCTAAACAATGCCAAAACATAAATAAAACCTTAAAATCAAAGCAATCTATCTTTAACGGGCGCTAAATGTGAAAATTGGCCAATAATGACACTTTCAGACGAGGAATACGGTTCTCTATTGCGGCCAATAGAGAACTGAGGGAGCCTAATAGGACAATAGCGAGCGCTCGTGGTATCGTGTATGTGTTATTTTTGTCAGAAATTATTTTGCTATGTCATTGCGCTTTGGCGTGTTCGTCTCTAATAGGCGTTTCTGATAGCAGATTTCATTCTTGCTCCTCGAAATTGTGTTTTCCAGGTCTTTCTTACGTATTTCTTTCTTTCCCTCTGTCTTTCTTTCTTAATCTTAAATTATGTCTTTTATTTCGGGAGGATTCACCTCCAGGCCATACGTGGAATACGAGAAAATCTAATAAAATCTTGTAACTCTTCGTCGTGCCGGAACTGCAGCCATGTCTCTGCAGACGTATCGTATGTCGCCAAACCGGTGAGCTTATTAGGTTCACCTGGCTTAAGCGCATCCATTATTAGTATCTTAAGTCTCATGATCTTAAGGGCGTAGCCAAAGTAGGTGTAAAGTATTTGAACTGACCACAGGAGCCGAGGATGTTGGAACACACTCCTTGATCGGTAGAGATTTGCTGATCCGTAAGGCAAGATCATGGATGGTGTTAGGACTACCACAGCATTTGCGAATATTTTCTGCTGAGTCTCTGCGGATAATCATATATTCACGAGCACTTCGATTTATTGGCGGTCATTCCTAATACAATTACACTGCGAAATTCTTTACTTGCAAGCAAATCCTGCAAAAGTTTCCATTAGACGTTCACAATGGTTCTGTACGCACTCTTCTCTAAAATCAATCGGTTGTCTACAGACAGTTAGGTCACGGGAGTCCTCTTCTAATGCGATTAATATTTTTTAGGATACTTCACGCACTTGCCGGTGTCTGTCTGACTACATCTCTAAGCGTTTTCCCGCTAACTCGGTTCCTTGGATAGCTCGTGGTCTAATGGTGAGTGCACCGGACTGCTGTGCTGAGAGAACGGTGTTTGAAACCAACACATGGGTCAGCTTGGGGTCACACAGTATGTGACACTGCGTGGGTGCAGCCCTTCGATGAACCTCTTTCACGGCCACTCGGATCACTGTGCATGTATCAGTGGGTATGTGCCACTCTTCGTAGAGATTCTTTGACGTCAGATTTGGTCACTTGGTGTGTGTGGTACGTGTCATCGCGCGCGTGCCGCTGTTATGAACTTGGTTCACGCCAGCGTGGGTGACAGGTCATGTCCCGGTGAGTATGGGTGCCCTCTTTAGTGAAAAGAAAACAAAAAGAAAAACACAAAAGGTCGCCGTTGCTAGGCGGAATGCAACAAGCCTCATGTATATTTAGACAGTCTATGACCTCCCTCGCTTTCCTGTCCTTGCTATCTCTCTCTCTTATCATACATTAAGACAATGTGCGAACTTCGCAGCGCGACCACTGGATGATTCAACATGCCCATAGCGATGCGTGACAGAGGAGTCCGGTTGCAGTACGCGCCTCATACTCAACGCGTTTCGCCGGTGCCACTGAGGTGTGTCGCTGAATTCTGTCGATGCTAATTGCACCGACGTCCACAGTCATCGTGAGATCGGTTCTTCAGGAATTTTCTATCACTAATTTGTAGGACTGGGCTTTCACGGACAAAGATTTGCAAGTCTACGTAAGCCTATGGACTAATAGAGATGGACTTGCTAACGAGTTTTGTTCGTATAACTTTTGTAAACTTGGCATATCTAAAAGGACCACTGTTTACAAAAAAAAAAAAAAAGTGAGGTGCACAAAATTTCTGTGAGCATTCTATATTGTCTATGCATGTTCTAAAAAAAATATGTCCTCTATCTTTATCGAGTATTTTTCCACAATAAAATAAAAGCCCACTGTTAGCTCACATACTGGCGCTCCTATTGCTTCTGATGCTTGATATTCATTTAAAATTGCTGTTTAATCTATTATGTAGCACATTTGTTGTCTGGGTTTTCTGGTGTTCGCAAACTATAGAATTCTCTGCAGTCGTAGGATCTCTTTTGATATGAGCCTTCGCGGTCGATCATAGCTTACTTCCTACAGTTTTGAACGAATATCAGTGGCATCCCCAGTGTACCCTCAGCAGGTAAAGGCTACGGTATCAGCAAAAAAAAAAAAACAAAATGGAATTGAGGAGTAAAATTAGACCTGCAAACATTCCACGCCCACAGTTATAGCTTATCCCACTGATTTACTTCCAAGGCAATACCCGTTTTAGCATAAGTTTAGAGCGAATATATATGGCGCAACTGATGTGCTCTTTGAAGGCCACGGCATAGGAAAATAAGAATGGAATTGCACCGGAAGATTGGTTGCCGCGAACATTACATGCCCACAGTAGTTTAATCACTTTCTGCATTCTTATTGCCCCTGCGATTGCAGTTTCTCCGCACACTCTTTACAAACCTTCATACGTACAGCCATGACCAAAAGTATGCGGACCACGGAAGCGCGTGCATATTTACATCGGCGCGTCCCTTTCCGGGGCGGTGCCTCCTGTCGAGAGTGGCGCTGGGGCAACGGGGAGCACGTGCAGAGCATGATATCTCTTGCTCCACCATGTTGCTTTCCTTGATCATATAGGCTACCCCGCCGTCATTTGCTTAGTGGCTGTAGTGCCGGGCTGCTAAGCACCAGGTAGCGGGATCGAATCCCGGCCACGGCGGCCGCATTTCTATGGGGGCGAAATGCGAAAAACAGCCGCGTACTTAGATTTAGGTGAATGTCGAAGAACTCCACGTGGTCGAAATTAATCCGGAGTCCACCACTATGGCGTCCCCCACTACTCCATAATTTGATTTAAACTATGCAGGGTGCTTGTCGACTAGACGTTCGGCCGGCAGTGATCTGTGCCGCCTTTACTGCTCCGTTATATTTGCGCCGCTGGTTCGCTGAGCGAATGCGGCAAAGTTGGCTCGCGCTTCTTTCGTGCATCTCATTTTTTCGGTTAACGCGCTGTCCCCATCTTCCTTCCGCGTCTTTCGATGACGAGCGCACACGGGCATTGCGCTTGCTTCCTCCTGGGACACTGGGACTATCGGGAGCGCTTCCCAGTATTGGTTGCCCAGAGGCTGCTGCGACTCTGCTATAGATTAATGTGTCGGTCCAATGCTGCCATCCTTCTGCGCGACAAAGGCGACCGGTTGGGACACCATGCTTGAGCAATTAGGAACAAAATATTTGGAAGCGCTTCCGATAACATAGGGTCCCAGCACCGCACTAAGCTGCAAAGCATTTCTGCGCGAGTCATCAAGAGGCGCGAGAAAAGCCAGTGCTGCTTACCAACCGAAGAAATGCGATGCGCGATGGAGCCACGATCCAGTTCTAACGTAGTCAATCAATCAAATAGTGACACCGATGGACCGGAGCAGAGTACGTAGCAACGACGGCTACACGTTCAATATTAATTCGGCGGATAGCGCAGCTTGTTTAGAAAGATAATCTGACAAGCCGGCATATACGATGAGACGCGCATGCGTACTGTCGCTCGAGCGCTAGTGTCGGCAGCATGCAACACGCCAGAAGACAAGGCGTCGATGCAATTTGGCCCGTGTTTCCCCGGTTCATTCACTTGTGCCAGCAGAAACACGCAGAGACGCAAAAACAATCTACAATAGAGCTTCTATTCTCTTTGATTAAGAAAGCCGCTCATCGCACAGTCCACTGCCACGTACCTTCAGCTTCATTATTTATATAAGATTTTCTTATTTTTCGATAGAGGAATGTTTTGTAAAAGTTTCTCCATCGAAAAACGGGAGATGTAAACTTCACGTGAACTTTACACGAGCAAAATTGCAACGTGAGTCCACATTGCAGCGTGTCATTCCGTGAGTGCAATGCGTTGGTTGAACAGGCATACTTAAACCGTAGCGCTTGGTTTCAGCCTGCATGCCAAAGGTATACGAAATAAAAAAAATCAATTTGCGAGTTTTATGCCGTTTCTGGACTTTTTCTCCCGAATTTGCAACGTTGATGTCAAAACATAATGAGAAACGACTGAGGGAAGGCAGTTGCTGCACAAATTTGTGGAAGTTAATGAGTCCTGCAATCCTATTATGCACACATAAAATTTGAGCAAGTATATTTCACTACCTTAAATAAAGTGTTCCCTCAAGGTGGGTGCAAATACTTTCGATAACTTTCTAACTAAAGCAGGAACATGAATGAACGAAGAATTAGACCGTTCTCAGCGCGTCGGCTTCGTAAACGTACGCCTGCATTTCATAACCGCGCGTCTCTTTATCTTACAGCAATAGCTGTTGTATAAATGGACGCACTCCCCTGATCGCTTTGATCTCCGCCGGCACGCGCCACTAAAATACCAGGGAGATTCGCAATAATTTCATTAAGAAATCCAGGAAGAAGTTACGATTTACCGGGAGGACGATGACCCCGGGCTCGTAAAATGGGCAGTCTAATGCGACCTTTTCTGTTACTGCACCCATTATGCGGCAATGAATACTGCACCCAGACAACAATAGTTGGTCAGGCCTCGTTAGCGTGCATTAAAAATGACCGGTTCACGCCAGGCACTGGTGCTTACCCAAAAACGAAAGCCCACTTGAAAGAATATGAACTCTTCCAGTAAGAGGAAGTGGAAAATCGGGTCATATACTTGAAACAGATCAAAGAGAGGGTGATGTCTGTCCTATTCGCTAACCAGCGGAGTGCGCCGCCTACTTATACACAAGCGAAGACGGCTCGCAATAGACGCATCGCTGACTAAACCTTTCCTCTTCTCGAAAGAACATTGCTTGCGTGGGTCAGCTGTCATTAACTAGGGGCGATGCCGCACGAGGCGGTGCCAGACATCACGCATAATATTGCTTCACCTGTAGCGCTATACTCATTTGCATTATGAGAAAAGCTCCAACTTGTTTCACTCGTGCAAGCAGGTGCGCTGTTTCTCACCCATACTACGGTGGATGCGGCCAGATTACGCGGGCGTTGTCTCGTCTTCGTAGCCTTCTGCACGTAAGCATTTCTCTATTCAGAGAAAAAAAAAAAAAAAAACAGGGATCACGGAGGCGAAAGTACCAGCCCCTGGGTTGTGTTCACCAGCTTTGTTTTTTTAAACCAAGAGTACACAAGCTCGCGTTGTTGCTGCTGTCTGCGTGCTTCAGTGTGCCTTCGCAGGGGCGTCCGGAGGTTTGGAAAGAAGATTCGAATAAACTGCAATCGCACGAGGAAACAAGGACGTAGACGGTGAACGGGTGGCCTAAACTGCTCGTGGCGGCTCACGTTCGCGGATCCAATCTCCCGGCGAGCAATCCATCGGGACACGCTAGCTTGGTGCCACGCGGGACCCACTGAACGCGCCGCTACATCGATCCCCCTCGGTGGCGTGGCCAATGGAGTTTGCGCAGGACATGAGAGTGGAGCCGATTTCCCTAGACAAGCAGCGCGAAACAAGCGTAGCAAAATTCTGACGATGCAGGAAAACAGTGTGACGTATGGTAAGTCATTCGCTCGAAGTCCCCGTAGGATTATTAGTTTTCGTGAAATAGTGAGTGCACTTCAAATTTCTTTCTCGGTATGTGATGCCGCTTTGAACTGGTGCATTGCTCTTCAAGTGCAACTCTTGGTAAAAGACTTCAATAAAACATGAAGACCTCTGTTAGCCGCTGAAAGCTGTAAATAGAGCATTAAAGTTTTTCCTTCCTTCCTTCCAGCGCGTAAGAAGAAGGACGCAGAAAAGGAAGAGAAACGCAGCGGCAGTTTTTGTAAAAGTTCTACTCAAACTTTACAAGAACGCATAATTAACTGTTACATGAAAAAGGAAACCAGTAGTCGACAGCAACAATGCAAAAGCTGAAAGACAGGCTTAACGAGGACACGCAATTCCATCCAGCCACCAGCGAAAATTTCACGTCGGAGGTATGGCCATTGAATTGGCGACAACATTCACGAAATGTTTCGTACAGTAAGCGTGTCTCGCGCGAGAGCTACAACCCAATAAGATCAATCGTTCAGTGAAAGTGGTCACCGGCAAACCAATGAAAAAAATAATAAGCTAAAATAATTACATAAATAAACGAAGTAAGAAAATACCAGCATGGCAATGGCTTAAGTTGAGCTTCGGAAATAGCGACCTAAACTCGCTTTCTACAAACTTCCAGACGTTACAGACCTTTCCATCGGGAGAGGATAAAAGGGAGCGGCACGAGCTTTTCCTCGTCTCTCGGGCTAGTGCTAGCTGGCGTGCGCTGCTTTGTTGCACTGCCATCTCATGCTGCGTAATGATTTGGAGACGCCTTATCTCGTTCTTTGCAATCATGAGTGATGTCGGTTCACGCAAGATCGTCGGAAGAACAGTGTGTAGCCTTTCGGTGCGGCAGTAAATAAAGTATGCTGAAATCTTTAGTGGTTGCATCACCATTCGACATGCATTATCAGCCGCAGTATGCGCACGTGTATAACAATTTTGACTGTATCGGTATCCACACAACAAAGAGCAGCGGCTTCACGGATTTGAAAGCGAGAACTGGAAAATTTTCTGGCTATATGATCGCTTGGCGTATACAGAGTACAACACAACAACATGGAGCATCCGCCCAATCCAGCCTAGCGATGGCTCGTACAATGGCACCACTGCCAATGCAAAATTTCTGCGTCCATAGAAAGAGATCTGAAGTAAAGAGAGCGCTTTCCCGCTGTAGTTGGAGAGAGGGATGGACGAAAAGGAAACCACGGAGGTTAATCAAAGTCGTGTCTTGTTGGTTACCCTACACGTGGGAAATATGAAAAGGGGAGAGAAAGATAACAAGAAAAAAATGGAGAGAAGTAGGAGGGGAGTCTTTATTCGTGCATCCGTAGGAAAATAGTCACTCCCGTATGCGGCCACAAGCATTGGTCTAGTTCAGTTAACTTCAAAAAAACGCATTCGTATTTTGCTGGCCTTGCGCATACTGCAGGCCTCCGGCCAAGGTACGAGGGCCTTTGCTGCAAAAAACGCCTGTCGTCTAACCGGCTGACACTTGTACGCGGAGCATGCCATCGAGAGTCGGAGGGTATGGAGTGACACATGACGTGTTCAATAGTTTGATCCCATCCGCATGGCTGACATGCAGCCGTGTTGGCCGAGCGATTAAGTGTTGTTGAGCGCGACACCGAACCACAGGCGGCACACTCGAGTTACTTCAGGAATTCGCAAGTCAGGGGCCAGTAAATACAATCTCGAGGTGCTGAAATCAGGCGCATTCTAATGGGTTGAAGCGCAATTCAGCGAGCACGAGCACATCAGTTCTCAGGCAAGCGAGAATGGCACCGACTCCATGTTTGGTGAGAATTGGGGAGTACGTTGTGTACGATGTGGCCCTGCAACGTTTACTGTGCAGAATCGTCGACTGTTTGAGCAGTTGGTCCATCGTGTCGTGTCGTTCAGTGTGTGCGCATTGTATAAGTACGGCGACTTCGAAACGTCTTACGTACCTCTTCCCACTGTCCCTAGAGGTGGAAATGTAACGCGCATTTTAAATTAGGACGAACAAGATTTCGTGTAACGGGTAATATGCGGGCACCATTTTGAAGTGTGTTGTTTATGTAAAGGCATGTCAAACTGTTACCCATTTAACTGTCAACTCTACAGTGTAGTGTACCTAACAAAAACATTTACAAAAGCTTGGCAAACCTAAAGTTTAGTGGGTGCCTTTCAATTTATCGTTAACCTGAGTGTACAGAAATAGTTTACACAGGAATGCCGGCAGCGACCAACACCGCACGTTTTGCTGACAAAACTCGTAGGCTTCCTCGTTCTCTATATCGTCACGTGATGCGAATATTCTCTCCAGGGTGAAAACTCTTTCCCTTAATTAAAAAAGCTCAGATTTCTTGTGCTCGATAGACGTGCATCTCAAGAACACACACAGGCCTTGTCAAATCAAGTACCAAACACCATACTTGGGCCATACATTCACCATTTAACTGACCGCTCAACGGTATATTGGACCTACAAAATAGCTCACTTAATAATTTGGTGAACACTTTCATATTTCACTTGGTATGTTTCTTTTGCAACATGAAGAAAAAATAAAGCGGTGAAAAAAAGTCATTTGTGTCTTCCAAGTTCAAGGCTAAACGCAACTGCCGGAGTGAAAATTCGACCATGATTCTACGAAGTTGCATATCTTATTTGTATTTATTCAACTAGGGGTGCTATACCGTGAAACTATTTTAATCTCTTTTTATTTCCTTTCCTTCGCTAGCCCTCTGTGATTAGCAAAATATTTTGAGGACAGCCGCAGTTCACCTGTTCGTCACTAGACGTCACGAAAACTGCGAAAACGCCCTATCTCAAGCTGATGTGCACATACTAGTTATGCATGATAAGGCAGAAAAAAAGCATTTATTTTTATTTCTACACTTTTGTCACTGTTAGCGTCGACCATGGGTGAAAATATTTTCTGGCCACACCGAGATCTCCTGTCACACGAAATCACAAAACCGAAGAAGCGCACCACACCAAAATGACGTGAGCGCACAAAACACGCCATTAATACATCGAATGAAACTCATATTTTCTAAAAATAACCGGAGAAAAGGAGCCCCCGTTCAGAAAGGAATAGGAAATAACTGTCCACTTATTGCTTCGGGGCTGGCTACAGGGAACTCACGGCAAGAGTAGACTTTTTTGCCTATAATAAAAATGTTGCATGGCCGCCAAACGTTGCCTAGTCTTTTCGCCACGTATACGACATATAGCACCGCAAAGTTTTCGATGAGCATCCGTTTCTCCGGCTTTTTTTTTTAACGCCACTTTCTACACTGCCGCAATCGTCGACAAGCCATCGCAAACTAAGCAAGGGGAAACGGACCAATCGGAGACACCACCACCACTCTTCTTTGCCGCTTATTAACTTTCACTGTGCTATCTCGGCCGCACCAAAACCCTCTCCTTTTCTGCGCACTCTTCGCCTCTCGTCAGGCTGTCAGATAAGAAAAACATCTCTGAGTAGGCAATGCTATACGCTTTGAAACCAAACTAAATTGACCTCTTATAAACGAGGATAGCATTTGGTTGGGCTTTGAATAACTTTTCGGGTCACCGCCCGTGCTTGCACTGGCACTTAAGTAAATTTGACGTCGCAAGATTAGAATACAGTCAGAATAGAATACATTTAGTTTATGTCATCCTAGGTTTACGTAAATAAAAGATTTATATCCAAGAAACGGTGCGTAATGCATAGTGGTTGTCTAGACTAATAATACATATAATTGCGTAGTAGTGCCTATATTTAGTTTTCTTCCCTACAATAACAAGCAATTCTAAGGGTCTCAACACGTTATAATAAACAATACGATATAAGACGAAGCATTATCTTGTAAAGGACGTGTCATTACGTGGCATTAAGTGTGGCATCTATCAGTAAGCGCATATTTGCAAATTGAGCCTAACAACAGAAGCAAGCACTACATTGCACAAACGAATAATCCAAAGATAACTTTATGTGAACATATTATTGCCTTTCTTGGTGCAAAGTGGAACATGAAGGCAGAGACGTCCGGAATTTCTTTTTCTATCTTTTGTTTACTTTGCTTTTCTCGTCATTACCGCACACGATTCCTGATTCTATCATCGAATCAACAACCCAGACGCCTTATACTTGTTACTGCAGAAAATTCTTCCCTCCATTGCTTGCAGATAATTGTCGTAGAAGACTGGTGACTTTGCGTGTCACGCTGAAAGCAACCGAACCAGGCAAAGTCAGAAGCTTCTGCCCGACGGGCTGCTTACAAAAGCGTTCCAACATTGGATTGACGCGCTAGCCCGCTGTCCGTGTGCTATCACTCGTGACGGTCGATGAAACGTAAACGAAGCGTCTGCAAACTGAGAATCCGTATCTAGCTCTAATGCAAATTTAGCTCGTAAAAGGCGTACCGAGCTTCGTCAGTTAGAGCACTGTAGCAATCAATAACATTCACTTTGTTTCTTTATCGCTTTTCTTTCCTAAAGTGGAAAGCGTATCGCCTTACTTATCTTCATGTTCAGCGCTATAGCATATTACTCATGGCCAGACATTTCGTTTTCATATTCTCTTTCTGAATTCAGCATTGCCAAATCGTCAACAGCCCTATACGAATGTATAGTACATTTGAGAAGAGTCGAACTTTGTCATTGCATATCAGCAGGCAGCATCTTGAATAAACGTATTCGAATAATACAAGGAAAACAAACAGTTGAGAGTCGGGATCACTTAGTGTTGCCGTGTATAACGGCTGTCCTAAAGCTAATGACATTTCTGCTCAGGGATTCCTTACCTTTTTCCTAAACTTATTACATTATGCTTTCCTTTATTCCGACGAAGATAACCAAATAGTGGACCGGAGAACATGCAAGAAGCCAAATTATGGCGTCATCGCTGACTACAATACGTTTGCGATAAAACACCTAGGAAGTTTTCAGCTAAATTTTAATTTCCCTGATTCCAGTCGATCATTAAAATCTTGATTCAGTCATTTAGATTGGCAGTTATAGCCTCTTTACGATACCATATACAAATCCCTAGGGCATCCTTAATACTGCGCGGTGGTAGTTGTACCTTTCTCCGACAGCGCTAGCATGGTATTTTGCAATATGAAGACGCATTTAAAGGCATGACCTCTCTGATCGCGCGTGAGGTGAAGTCAGCTGTATTATCTTCTGTATCTGCGCCCATGGGAGCCACGGGGCGACCACGTGAAGGGGCTTGCAGAAACGGCTGGGAATGATCGTCGGGGGCTCTTTTGTCTGCCTTCTGGAATTGGCCATCACCTGCGTGATCATTCATCGATGAAACCTTGGTGGCTTGGTCACGGTGGCATGCAAACCATTAATTAGTAGCGAGGAGCTGTGGGAGACTACCCTGCGGAGCTCCGATCCCAACCTACAGGACCGAATCCTGAGGTGGGCTGAGGAGGTAGCGGAGGCCTACCACGACTGGTAGACGGACTTCTAGCCACATAATGTCGTGATGAACGCCCGCCGGGGCTGGAGTACTTAGACCTCCCTCTCTCCCCCCCGGCCCCTCCCCTTTCTTAAAAGGGGAATAAAGTTCATTCATTCATTCATGCAGCCATACGACATGGTGTCCCGAAGATAACCTGCATGGACCGATAAATTTGTAACGTAAGCATAAATAAAAAAGCAGAACCAACATCACGATGACTGTCGACGTCCTAGAGAGGAGTTCCTATGCGCCCGTTCCTGCGGCGAGCGTCGGCGTCGTAGTCGTCGGCGGTGGCGTAACCAAGGGAACGAGCGCAACGAAAGATAAAAATGTGAAAAGCTGCGAGAGCTGAGTGGCACAAGTAGGAAGGCGAAGGAGGGTACGGCGAAAGGGTGAGAAGAAAAGCGTAGTGCTGCAACGATGGCTACGAGATGGCGCCATAGTAGCCCGCGTCACCTGGGAGGTCTGTCGGATACGGCAGCTGTGAATAGCGCTCACGCGTCACCCACGCACTGGCTCTCGCGATCTCAAGATTAGCGAACCAATCGTGCCACACCTCGCTCTGTTTGCAACGCGCCGCAGGAGACAGCATTTTCCACGCCAGCCAATATATCGCGAAATGAAAATGCGTATACAGCTGATCTCAAGTTTCACACTAGGGAGTATCCTTATCGTCAGTAATTTTCTCGCACTTTGCATTGAAGCGATGCAGTAAGACAACGTATTGCCACCTTCTAAGCACCTTTTGTATGAGGCACGTACTGCACCGGGACTCATATATCGGGCTCCCCAGCGAACACGCCTCTGAGTGGCCTTCGAAATGAATGGCGGGCTGGTGCCTGCGCTGACAAACGCACCACGAGACTGGCGGGCTCCTGTCTCGCGTTTCTTTTTGGACAAGCTGCTCTATCTGCTGGCGCTGCCGAGGAGTCCGCTCGTAGCCTATGAGATGATCGAGATGCGTCGGTGGACGGTGCCTGCGAATGCTGAGAACTGTTCCGTCTTTGGCCGCACACTCAGTAGCACATACTCAGTGATCCTAGTTGGCAAGAGGTTCATTGGACAGCGGCGCGCACCCAGTGCATTCGTAGAGTAGCTATGCTGAAGCATTGGCGTGATAGACGTTCATTTAAAAGCGACCCATACTTATTGCATTTGTATCGCAGCGTGCTAAAGCGTCGGGCCGCTGTACGTCCTGCTGACCCATGCGAATTTGGTTCGATGCCGCACCAGCACAGGATCAGTTTTGAAGCTTTTCCTATGTGACATTTGTCATCATCATCGTCAGCCTATTTCATCAGCACCTAAAAACACTACACGAATCACAAAAACCACGTGCAATTCATACACTCAAGCTACACTGAGAGATTAGTTTCAACAGTCGGATTTGTATGGCCATTGAACAGCAAATTCGAGTTCATAGAGACTCCTATATCTCTTCTGTTTTCTAATGTCTTCAAAATCCCACCGTCAAGTGTGAGAGTTATCTCGCGACTGGCGTTCGTAGGGTGCGTGGACCTTTAGTCGAATAACATTTATCACCCTTTCTTATTGTGACCTGCGCCACACATATCCCACAATATGTCGACGTATTTCAGCCGTACCATAGACCAACTCATCTTGTGAGGCTAATTGTCTCTTCCAATCACTGCTTGTAATTCTTCGCAGCATATTAGCGTGTTCACCTGCCAGCTGGGTGAGTTAGAATCTATTCGTCTTTGGACAGATGCCTGACAACAAAAGAAATGTAGCAAGCACCCGCCTGACACACCGCTTCTTACAACTGAAATAGGCGTTTTTGTTCGGATATTCCACCTACAACGCTCGCCTTAGCTTGATAGTAATTATGCCACTCGTGTTTAGTTTCATCTCTATCTCCATATCTGCTACACTGTTGTAGCATTGGGTACCTTCAGTTGTAGTAGTAGCAGTAGAGAGAGAGAATGAGAAATGAAAGGCGCGAAGGTGCTAGCCAGGACTGAGCACAGTTTGCTACCCGGCATTCGGGGGAGGGCAAAAGGCAGGAAAAGATTAAAGGATAGAAAGATCACAGTTAATGTCGCCGAGGAAGAGACCATTTCGGTGCTGTATTACCGACGGTCGCTGAATCAGGTTGCGTTCAGGAATCGCAGGTGCGTTTCTGTGGCCTTCTACAGCCGTAATATGCCACGCCGTGGTCTCATAATTTTGTCCAACAAGAAGGGTCTTCCGTTTAGGTGGTTGAAAGTGTGGCGCAGCGCGAACATTTGAAGTTCAAGTGAAGGGCAGTAATACAGAAGGTGTTCTGCCTTCTCTTCGCCACCAAAGGCTTTCTATTTGGTGATATCGGTCATTCCAATAAAGAAATCAGTGAAACGCCAAGGTGTGAGCAGGAATGACTGTTTCTTTAGGCGCGGAAACACCAGGGAAGGCTTGCACGACCCTTTAATAATGAAAATAATAACGAATTTATGAACGCGTTCTTGTGCGGGCTAGGCGTTGTCTATAGAACATATAAGAATGCGTTCTTAAATTCGTTATTATTTTCGTTATTAAATGTTCGTGCAAGCCTCCCCAGGTAGAAGGCGCAGTTGCGTAAAAGGGTCGAGCGAATGCCACGATTAGTGAGTAAATTGAGTTGTGGCCCCCCTTCCGTAATGTAATATTATGCGACAAATTTTCTTAGTGCTTGGCGACGTCAGTCCTCGATAAAGGCATATAAAATAAAGTAGTTCCATCGTGTGCTTTTCGAGCACCTTTGCCAGTGATGTCCCTGAGCAGTAATTATATTTTTAGTTCAGAATACTGTTCTGACAAAAGCACTTTCTTAGAGTATGTTTTAGTAAATAATTAAACCACGTTGTATATCAAAATATTTGTGTTAACCCCACAAAATCTGGAAATAATTTCACTTCATAGAAAATTCCAACATCTTGTTCAATGTACTGGGTATTATCGGGATCGCTGTCCAGCTGAGACTGCCCCGTTTTACTGGTGTTCTGTGAGGCTGCCTGCGGATTTTACTTACAAGAACGTCCCATTCTTTCTGGTCATTGGGAGTGCATGTACTGTTACGAAGCAAATAGTGAAATGATTATTGAATTAAAATCAATTAGTGCGGTAATTAATAAACTAGTAATTTACTTGGTGAGCTTGCCATAACTGAAAACTCCAGTCAGCATATCAAAAAAGCTACTACAGGCTCTAGAGTGGTTTTCCAGGGCCTAAATTCAAGTTTTAAGCATCACTATCTGCGTATCAAAATTGATATGTTGGGTTTTGTAAGGTTAAAAAAAATATTGAAGAATGTAATGATCAAGTTAAAAGAACAACATGAACCTATTAAAAAAAAACAAATTGAACAAACTACAGGATCTGCCAAAGTTCACTTCCTCTCCGTTATCCTAAAAGGTTATGATCTAAAATTGTTTAGTATGTTGATGCGGATTAGTGCCCTCTACTATGGTTGTCATTATCGCTTTTATTTCCGTAGCTATGTGAGATACTTAGCTGTTGAAATGCTGCATTCATAAATACCATCGATTCCGACCTCGGCTTAACCAAATGCCACACCAATTCTGCCGAGATTCGTCTTAGCAAGAAGAATCAATCTGATACCTCGGTGGATTGGCTCCACTACTGATGAGGCAGAGCCTTAATCACAGTTCCGTCGGTAGTCTGTTCAGTCTACTGCAGGGTGCCTGAACGGTTGGCTGGACAAAGAAAATAGTAACCCGTCATTTCTGTTACACTCATATATTTTCTTCTCGAGAATGCACACATGTTACCGTTGCTAAATTCCGAGTGTGAGCCAACTAGACATGATCGGACTCTTATTTTTTTCCTGTGCAGGCATCCCCGCCGTGATCCATGACGCCATGATTACTTGAACAAGGTCCGTGCACTCGTTCACTGGTTCGGCAGGCTCACTCTCAATACACAGGTAAGTCTTCAGCCTACCCTTCAGTTTTTCTGATCTTAATCCCGACGTAAAACCCACCATTTCATCGGCGCCATATTGCAAGAGATGCGGTAAGCTTCCCCCGGCTTGTAAGCAGATGCAACGCGTACTGCCGATGCTTTGTGATTCTGGACGATTTACCGCCCCTTTTCAAATTGAATGCAGGGAGAGCGATCGCTACGCCTTTTTCGTTTCTCTTCCGGAGGTGACCTGCGCAGTCGGCTTCACCTACCATGTATTTGATCAAGATGGAAAACTCCAACGGCGATTCCAATATCTTCATTGGTTACGCAGTGGGTAGTAAACACTCGTGTTTTCTGTCGTAATGCGCGCGAGGATGAGCCACTGAACTGTTGCATTGTTTATGCCCCGTTCAACTTTTTCCAGCATATGTAGCTTTGTTTGGGCCAGTCCTCGCGGACTTAAAGTATAACCAATCGCGAAATGCTTTTTGCTGCGCGCAACAATGCGTTCTTTATCTTAGTCGTTCAGAAAACACGCTGGATCGGCCTATCTTTTTTTTAAACAAAGAACAAATGTATGCACTATCACTGCATACATGCTCCAAGATGAATTGGATTCTACTCCTCTCAATTCTCAATTCTCCTCGCCAACTGCTGGAACAAGGTGCTCAGTAATTTGTAGGTAGTGCTTGTTCGAACGTAAGCGCGTAGCATCCTCACCAGTTTTTTCCTAACGATGTCCTTTTGAGACATATTTTATAACGTGGCACGGCTGTTGCGCTAGGCAGCTACCTTCATGCGACGAGCTGTACTACACAGCAAGCTAAAAAATCCTACGTGCGCGAAAGCACATTTGCTGCGAGACCAACGGGGAAATTCCAAAACTGTGCGGTCAGCTAAAAACGCGCATTCTAAAGTGCAGACTTCTGAGAAAAAGCATTGCCTGGAGGTACAAAATGACAGTAATTCGTGGGCTGAATAAATAATATTAGAGGAAGATTAGTCAAGAGAGACAAGCTGGCTTCAGTGGAGTTTGAATGCAGTGCACACTAGAGCACTGCACGAAACTGTTTTTTTCGACCCAGGCCCACTCCCGGGCCAGGCCCACACCGGGCCCACTGCGGGCGCGTGTTACTAAGCTCGGGCCGGGCCCGGGCACGGGTGTTCATTACTAAGCTTAGCCAGGGCCCGCATGTGCATGACCAGGCCCGGCCTGCAAGCTAAAAGAAAGCTTCTTGCTTACAGAATGTGCCGTATTCGTCAGCCTCAACTTCTTGGGGTCTATCAGCTGCAGTGCATATGCAGTAAAGAGCTGTGTTTTGTATATTTTATTTGTCCTTGCCCGGAAAGAATGTTTGTTTTTCTGGAAGAGAAGAGAAGATTGGAACTTCATCTGTTTTTATATTTTCTTTGCTTAGGTACACTAAGAGCCAGCTCGTTGCAGGTGTCACTGCAGCTTGGCACAGAATGCCTTGGACCATGCAATGCGTAATTTGTGTGCTCGAAGGCATGACTTAGGCTCTTTAATAAGCGGGCCCGAGTCCAGCCCGGGTCCAGCGAAAGGCGCTTCAGACGGCCCGGGCCATTGCAATGCTCTAGTGCATATGGTTGATGAGGATTGTCTCGAATGACAAATAGAGAGAAACAGGACACAACACGTTAATATGTTGGTGGTTATAATGGCTAAAGTAGTCGATTGAATGGGAGGCTTTAACATCCGAAAGCAACACAGTGTATATGAGATACGCTGAAGCGAAGGGGTCCGATTTTTAATGGTTACTTGGGATTATTTAATAAGTGCCGAAAGAAAACTACACCATTGCTTTATTTTGCGTTTATGCTTTGAGTTTTCTTTTTTGCTTCATGTTTAAGTTCTGGGTCCTTACGAGCCAAAACCAGGTTATGACTATCAGGCACGTTGTAGTGGGGGCCTCCGAAATAATTTCCACCACCTGGGATTTTATGCACATGCATACGCGTTTTTGCATTTCGTCCCCATCGAATGGCGGCCGCCACGGCCAGGCATTTTTGCGCTTGGCCGCCATCCGAATGTCACCGCCGCGAATTGAACGTGCAACTTCGTTGTCAGCAGAAAAAGCCTGGTTACGGTAAACTCCCGATATTCTCTGAAGGACATGTCCCGAGAGACAGAGAGTCTGTTCAAAGAATCAGGAGTGAACCCGGCGGGAAGACGCTCTCATGGCTGCTGGTCCCATGGCCGCCAATCGGCAATGTTCCAAATACATACAATGCAACCGCCCCGGGGCAATAGTACGAGGCCGGAGCTACTGGCCACAGCAAAAACGAAAAAAAAGGCACCAGCGACCGTGATGTGTCTTCCTAAACTTATCAACGCTCTGGGAGCCGTGCGACAGTGAGGCCTTTCGCTCTGCGGTAACGCCAATGAGGGTTTGCCCTGCGGTGGCGCGGTTCGTTAGGTGGCGTACGAAGCCAACTTATCCTCACCTCTGGCAACGTGCACCTGAGCAAGCCGCTGAGAGAGGGACTGCGTGCGTTTTTTTTTCTTTTTTTTTTGCCACGAAGCGATGATGGCTATGGTGGGTCCTTCCGTGGCGTGCGCTATGGTGGTTCTGGTGAGCAAGATGGGTGGAACGTGGATGTGCCCTAACGAGGCGCCGAGGGCGTAAAAGAAATTTGGGCTGCGAGTTTCACTCGCAAGCAGGCTACGCCGCAAGGAGAGAAGCGTAATGACGAGGCAGGCAGTTACGCTCAGCTGCAAGAAATAGGAAGTACGCCGCATCGGTTGACGCTGTGATAGAAGCAGACGAAACGCAGACGGCGTGCCTCATTGCAAGAGTTTATGTGATCCAGCATAAAAGAGGCAGCTGGATACGTTTCTTTAGCCACGAAATATACATAATTATGAAAGGTCGCACTTGCGATTGTATACTTATGCGGTAAGAATACGTAATATTTCAGCACGCATCCGCAAGAAGGCATTTATGAGCAAGGGTTCACACATACATCGTTATTTCGCATCAGAGACTCTGCTTTACATGTGGAGTTTGTCTTTTGGGCTTAGTGTCCAGTGTGGACGTACAATGGCGCTGATGCAGAACAATGGTAGCGACGAATGAGGAGGGGGCGCTACAAGATTTTTAACATTTACAGTATTGTTACATAGTTGTCACAGCCTGATTGGACACTTCAGATCGCGCTTTCTTTTTTAGTACGCTTGAGTTGCACAGATGGAAAATATAGTGCTTTTATTGCGTCCTAAGCAAACGTGCAAAAATTTATGCATATACGATAGTGAATATTGCGCGTACATGGCGTGGCTGTGTTCTCAACAAAGTGAACATTCGGTGCCCCTTTTCTTCATCGCATACGTCTGGGAGAGAGAGAGAGTGAGAAAATAGATCGAGGACACAGAGGCGCAGGTCGGTCCACTGTTAGAGGGAACACACAAGCGCTTGGCTCATGCTCATGGCAGCGCCAGTTGCAGGAAGCCGTGAACACCAAGCACATGCGCGGAACACCGCAAAAATGGTGCCTGCCACACGTGATATGCTACCGAAACATCCCTTCGTTTCGCCCGCGCGGCTCTTGTTCCATCTCTTCAGATGAAGAGGATTTAGAGGGTATTGTTGCTCGTCACTAGCCAGCGAAGCAATCAGTTTTTAGAACAGTCTTAACCACACCATGCTGTCTTGCTTTGGGTTTGTATGATGTGAATCGGCAGGTCAGAATGTGTTCAATTCGCGGATTGAGCTTGGCGTAACCCAATGCGAAGGGTTGCACCTCGACGAGTTTGGTTTTAGAACTCTTATGCACGGCATGACCTTGGTGATGCCGAGCTACTTCGTGGTCGGTACGTGAAATGAGTGGGTGATCTGATGCGTTTTGTATATCTGCCTCTGGCGAACATGAAAGGAAAATCACGTAAAAAAATAGCTTTGCTGAGGCTTTTTCAAATTCCTCGCCACTCTGGTAGTAAACGTCTTGCTTGGGCTAGTTGGTATATGTGTGGATGAGTAAAGAGCAAGGCTCAATAGACCAGGATAGAAGAAGAACACAAACGACCCATTGGCTTGGTAATGACTGTGATCGATGAACTGTCTCCTGTGCTGCTCCACGTGTGGTTCTTCTTTTGCTGATTCGATCTGTTGTGCCAGATATGATTCCCGAGTGGCGAATGTATTGCTGTATTTTGCTTTAAATGTATTGCTGTATTTTTTTCTGTAATTCGGCTTGGTAGACCTACATAAGGCACGCTTTTTACGAAAATAAGCATAGTTGTGAGTAGGCGCCTGTCCTGTCGTTTGTGTTCTTCTTCTGTCCTGTCTATTGCGCCTTGCTCTTTACTCATTCAACCATTCTGGTAGAATTGGCTGTAATATAGGCTTTGTACATCTCGGGGTTGTCAGCGGGCGAAATTTAACCTTCCCTATGGAAGTTGCACAGGACGGGTGATCTCACGTCCAGACGGCTACCCGCATGCGAAGAGATGCGGTGGTTCGGTAGCAGACGACACGAGGCATGTCCCGCCTCTTTCGACATTTCGCACCTGCAGTCGCTTGTCGCCGCTTCATACGCCTTGGACTGCACTGAGCGTAAGCCACCTGCTCACGCGTTCACGTGAACAGTGGGCCAACCTGCACATCTCTTGACATAAAAATTGTAACAGCGCAAACAGATGCAATCACAAAGTAACAAGGACGAGACAGCGCTTGTGTCTCGTCCTTGTTACTTTGTGGTTGCATGTGTTTGCGCTGTAACAATTTTTATGTCAAGTATGCACCAACTCGCCGAGAAAGATGTTTTAATGATGCACATCTCATACATCGAGCAAACAAAGCGTGTGAGTCCACCATTTGCGTATGCTTTTTACCAGTTCACGTGAGCAGAACTGTCGTCGAAGGCCATAACAACAGTGTAGGTTAATTGCCTGATATGCGGAGGCAACCCAATACGGTGGCTTTGACGAGTAGCTCTTTATCACAATAGTGGAAGGGCACAATTGCTCGTGCACCTACCATTAGGTGTGTGTTTCAGTATTCAAGTTGGTCAGGACATACCTTTGACACGTGAAATTCAATTAATCAATCGAATCCTATTGCGCAATATGTACTCCGCATTGCATTTGAAATTATATGCTAGGTAAGTATCCTCTCCGGTATTGCTTATTGAAGCTTCATATTGTGACAGGAAAAATATAGGTCCTAGCATGACAAGTCTGACAAGAGTTGATATGGCTGTATCTCAAAATATTGTGTCACTAAAGAAAATATGTTCGTTAATATACCACGCTAACATTCGGTAAAGTCTATGGAAGAGCATTTAGCATGTCAAGATTGGCTTCTCTGTACCTGCTTCGAAACAATCGTAAGCGAAAATTTACGTTCTCGAGCTACGTAGGTTACCTGTTTCAGCACTAAAATTACGTCGTCGAAGCAACGTGGCCTGTATGGTTGCTCTGTATAACTTCGAACGTAGCAAGATACCGTTATTTTGTACATATGTTTAACCCGTGGCTAGGCTCGTAGGCAATTTCGTACTGAACGCATGCTCTTTCAGATACAACCCATGAATACACGTCGTCCAGGTACGATTGCAAAAGACGTGCACAGTTTCATTGTTCAAAGAAAAAATACTTGTGTTCAAGCTTACCTTTCTAAAGACATTATTAAGACGAACGTCACACTCACAGAGAAGAGTACTTTATAGGAGCAGTTAATTACAAACATCTCATTGATGGAAAACTACCGAAAGCTAGCCCTCATCTGCCTACAAAGAAAACAGCACGAATTTTTCACCGTTGGGGTCCTCTCTCCACCAGGACCCATGGCAGAGTACTTGAGTTAAGAAAAATATTTTGTTCGCTAGACCATCAAAACTAAATGCGTCCTTTCGTCCTTCACACTGATCCGCCATACATGAGCGCTCTCCTAATTTTTTACCTACCGTGGGTAATGTTCCTGGGGTTTCGGTTGGTGCCACTTTCGCCACTCTTTCAGTTGGCGCCACTTTTGCCGCATGTCAAAAGTCATTAAACCAGTTGCAACTTCCACGCAACTTCCATTACGGTTGCCTCCTGAGTGTGCTCGTAATGTTCTTGCAAGCCTTCGACCATCAAAGTCGAAGCAATGAAAATACCAAAAATAATAACGCTTCAAATTCTTCATCCGTAAGCCTCAGTTTATTGCGCATCGCCTTTTAAACTCAAGCTCCCTTCATTCATAGTTCGACGTCACGGGTCTTTACGCCGGCGACACGCTCGAACGCACACGCATCCCGAAAGCTCGCGGTAAGCTGTCGAAATCGCTGCGCCGTCTGCCACGCGCACCGATGAGCAACGGCACCGCGGAAGCTTTTGCGATTGCCTCCTGGCGACGTCACACCTCATACGCCATGGTTATTTCCAGTGACGAGGGAGCCGCATTCCCTCGGGCATGGCCATCAGGCCCGTAAACGACGGCACGTAGGGTGTTGCACTAATGGGCTCATCCCCGTCGGTGACAGCGCGACCCCTTTCGGCATCCCAGCGAGGGGGTTCTCCCCAGATGGACGTGTCGCTCTTCCGATTGCTACGCGACTTCCTTTATACCGCGATACGCCCTTTCATTCTTTATACACCTGGGAATTCGATACTTTTCCTTGCGAAGAAGCTTCATTGTCGGATTCCCTGCGCTTTGGTTATCGTCTCATTCGCAGCTTCTTGGGAGCTTAGAAACTATCGCGTGGCCATGCACGTCTCTGCTCTTATTTTTTTTTTTTTGTTCGTTCATGGACCGCACGGTGAAGTGCGGAGGCGTGTGGTCTCAGGTTGCACAGTCCAAATAACGTTTTCATCTTTTAGGTCTGGCCAAATGCAATGGTGTTTGTCTTCTTCGCTCCCAGTTTAGTCAGAACAGTAATGAGGAAATAGAGTGTACGATGCAATAATTGAAGAATTATCTATTGCTTGATTCTTGAAAGCTTCCGAAAGGCTCGCAAGCGCAATTTGAATGTCAACACTGACGCTTATTTCGCCAATCGGAGCGTTTTCGATGAAGTGTTTTCTTATGAGTCACGCTTCTGGGGCTGCAATTGAAAGAGTTTAAGCGGCCGTTGATGCTAATGGGGTGGAGTTATGATGTTGAGGCAAGTGCAAGCCTAGCGATTAGTCGATATGAATATTTTTTGTTGCCCAACCTTCTTAAACTGTTTCGACAAGGTTCATGCTTTTACTGGTTTATATGAAAGAATACTAGAGCTAATAATTTTCTGGATCACTTGAACTCGTTTTTTTGTACTTCTAAACCACAAGAAACGTGTTGAACATCACCTTTTCACACACACAACTCAACCGAAGCGGCATGTCTTATGTGTGGTCGGGTGACTTCTTGGACAGCTCTGCACCTGTCATGCTTTAAATTTTTTATTTGTTTCTTTCTGATTATTTGGGTTCTTCTTGGCATATCATTGCACGTCATGTTACAGCGAAGCTGTATATGGCTAGGGTTTCGTGTATTTTGCTGCGCGTCAAAAAAATTATCATCATCTGTGGCTCATACCCCTGTAAGCATTCATACCTCCGTGCGCAATAAAATATACGATGGCTCATAGCCCCGTAAGGCAGAGGCTACAAGCACTCAGCAACATGATGCGAACAGTGCTTACATTCTTTCCAATCACGGATACAACACACAGAACAGCATGTCGAAAACTTTCGTCATCAATGGCTCATATGCGCGTAAGCACTGACTCCTATCTCCGTAAGCAATGGGTACCCTCGAGCAGCATATTTCATATGTGTTGTGCAGTTGCTATGGGAATACCACATGTTCGCCACAAAATTCGCCGCCCAAGCACTCCATACAGATGGTTAATCAGCGAAGCGGACACGTGCTACCCCTATACACTCTTAAACAATGGCTCATATCCCCATAAACGAAGCCTCCCTATTACGACGACAGAAGAGACGTGAAATTGTACGCTAGAATGATCAGTGACAACGGGGTCAGCTGTGGAAGACGACGACGACGACGAACGCTGGAGCAGTGGTACGAGCGCATTCGCGCGATAACACCGAGTGGCGCCAACGAACTAGCTGTGGAAGAAGACGACGACGCTCGAGCCATTGCTGATGATGATAATTGTCTGTACACAGACGTGGAGAGACAGATTTTCGTTTCGCCTAGCCATATAAAGTTTCGCTTTAGAAATCTTGAGCCATTCCACTATGTTACAACTTGGCTGTGTGCGACCGGCCTCGGCCATGTCTACGCGTGCACTGCCTTTATTTAACGCGACAGCGTTAAGGAGCTCCTGTCGCAGAAAAGCCGGTGTCATCGGTGTCGACGTCGGCGGCGTTGGCCGTGAGCGATAAATACCGGGAGGCACTTCATAAATAAAGAATAACTTGCAAGATGGCCTGGGTGGGAATCGAACCAGGGTCTCCGGAGTGTGAAACGGAGACGCTACCACTCAGCCACGAGTTTTTTTTTTCTTTATTGCACTCAGCCACGAGTTCGATGCTCCAAAGCGGTACAAAAGCGCCTCTAGTGAATGCGGTGTTGCCTTAGAAACGTGCCGCAGAAAGTTATACTGTGGTGTATATCGGTAATTATGAGCGTGTAACTTACAGAAGTCGCAGTTACGCGAGTAGCAAAGTACGTTTCCGCTACATTTCTTCTGCTGCGCTCTGCGCACACGCAGAGTCATCTTGCGGCAAACACAGCGTCCTCCAATTTTTTGTCCGCGCTCCGATCACGTTCGCGGCTAGTTTCCTCCCGCTCCCTGTGGTAGTCGTCAACGCTGGAGAACATAGATTAATAAAACCAGCAGCTGCGGAGAAGCGCATTCCATTTGTCTTCTACAGTTGCTATGGGAAGGCCACGTACAGTTCGGACTCCCGAGGAGCAACGTGCCTACGAGGAAAGACGAAGGGAACTGCAACGGCAATGTCAAAGGCGCCGGCGGACGGCAAAAGTAACGGCAGATCGTGCAGAAATCACCAAGCGCAGGCGGGAAGCCAGATAAGACGACGCATTGTTCGCGAAGCGTAGAAAACGGCATAAAGACGCAAGTGTGATGCTGCTCCAATGTGAGTCGTCAAAGACAATAAATGTGGGTGCGTACCTTTCATCACAATGACCACCGATCACGACAGTAAATGAGTTCGTACTTTTCTTTAACATGTTGTGGCCCCTCTGCGTCGTGGGCTAAACAGCTTCGCTGGTCGTTCATCTTCACAGAGTGGAATGGCTCACAATTTTCTTGTCTGTACCGTATCCTTCGATAAAGTTTTACCATAACTGCAGAATTAGAAAAATTCCATAAAGGAATACAACGCTTTCCTGAGTCTCTGGCGTAGGTTTGCCAATGCCGCCTGTGCAGACATCGCACGCGCGACCTATAGTGGCCTAAAATACGAACTAAATATGTATCATAGGTGTGCCATTTTTCCAAAGCGGAAATAATTCTGTCATCACAATAAAATAGCCTTCTTCGCAGGAAAATGCGTCGCAGTAACACCTGTAATTGCTCTTGCTGTGAGGCACTTTGTTCCGAGTAGAAGATCAGGTACTGTGCTACTGAAATCGATCACGACTGAATCGTACTCAAAAGATACCACGATTGATTGTCAGTCCAAATGTTAGAAATTTTATTATTTACGGCTAAACAATTTCTACTGTGATTTGCTGCTTGGTGTAGCTTACCTATAGTACATGCATTCAAGAATATTTCTTAGCTGTGCCTCGACCTATCTGTCAGTAAGCTTATCACTGCTGTAGGAATGGTGACCTCACGATGTGTAGATGCGTTTATTTTCGCTATTCACCTTCTGCAAATTTTTTCAGAGGTGGTATTTGTTAATTTTGGTGGGTCGGCTCTTAGTGAAGCATTTCTATGGCAGTATTACATTAGCGTTTACATTTATTTTACCGTGGTTGGATTATGACTCTTTCCATTATTTTCCTACGTGCATATATAGCTGTTACAGGTGGCAAAAACTTGTTGCAAACAAAAAAGGAGGCGTGCTCTGGGCAAAGATACTGTGCAATTCTATCGTAATACAGAGGCAACATACCGAGGCAAGAAGTATTAGAGGTACCGATGCAAGATACTAGTGAAATTATTGTATCCAATACGATACTTTCTGTATGTGTCTTTTGATATTTCGATACATCAATTAAGCCTTCAATTTAGCTCCACTGTGTGTTCCGGTTCAAGTTTATACAAGTGCACCTGCAACTATCATATCTCGCGCTAGTAGACCACTTTCCACGGAAATTTTCTTTGCTATTACTTATAGTGTTTTGTCTACGTTCTAAGAAATAACTATATCGTAATTAAGCAACAATATAAGGGGCCTAGTGGACTAAGTCAGACACACAAATTCACCATTTTTTTACATGCCACCTTTATGCTCCGCATGGTGTATTGCGTTCCTATCATAAAGCCTGCAAGAGTCTTATTTTGCTACATGTTCGTTTGTATAGCTTCGTAATTATCAAAAAATAAGCTCAAATTAATCATCTTCATATTACAAAATGAAAAAAATTGCACATCTTCGTAGACATAACAATGTTTCAAAAACAATAGAGTGCGCAAAACGCTGTTCCTCTTAAGAATCAGTAAACAGCAGTGTATATGGCCTAAGGCATAAAGGTATCTAAAGGCTCCAGAGAGTAAAAGAAAAATTGACAGAACGTATCTCATGATGGCTGTCTACGGCAATGCGTCTAGGATTTAAACAATACAGGGAAACGACGCATCGCTACCGTTGAAACGAGCTACGTATGAGGCATGTACTGCAGCGGAACACTTCTTTCGCGCTTCCTTAAAAAGGCTCAGCGCCATCTAGCGTCGCCGCCGCGAAGGCTGCACATAGCCTCGAAATATAGGGCACACGGTGCGTGCGAAACCTGAGAAACCTGCCATGCGGCAGCTGGGCTTCGTTATTGCGCGTCTGTCGAAACACGCTGCGCCATGTAGTGGCGATGCCGAGAAATCAATGCTTGGCCTCCGAGACGAGATACGTGGCGCCATGCGAGCGCTGAGTATTGTTCACTCGATTGCCGCACACGCTGGCAAATACTCTGTGGCTTAAGTTGAATGCACGTACCTTGTGCATTCATGGCGCAGATCAATTAAACGTTGCCGTGAAAGACGTTCACTTCAAAGCGGCACATACCCAGTGCATTTGTGGCACAGCATGCTAAATTGTCGGGTTGCCGTTCTTGAGGAATCCGTCTGAAGAGTGTTTGATTTTGCCGTGCACTGGAGAAATTTAATGGATCTTTTTGTTATTGTAGAGCTGAACACAACTAATGACACATGCACAGTCACCCAAGTTGGCCTCAAAGCGCTTCGTTGAAGACAAAGGTTGATCGAATGGCACATACCTAGTGCTCCAAGACGACGCTTTGTTACAAATAGTTTTATTAAACAGCGGTACTTACCCAGTACGGCGTCTACAGATGCTACGATGCATCTACAGATGCTATGACCCATGGTGGCTGGAAATTGGTTCGTTGAAGAGCGGCACGTATGGTGCCGCTCTTCAGTGAGCGTTACCGTGAGCGTCACCGTGATTAATTACAGTGAGCGTTACCGAGCCACCAAAGAAATCGTTAAATTACAAAATGACTAAAGAAAGGTAAATGAATATACCCATTCATTAAATGCAATTTTTTACGTAGAAGTCTGCTTGAATGGTACTTTTTCAGAACAATTTTTGACCTTGCGCGAGAATGTATATTTGCAATAAGGTGGCGCTAATGAATTGCCCATTATTGAATGCATCTTTGAAGTTGAAATGTGGCCCTAGGAACTTGTTACTCACGTGGCTTCTTATACGATATTGATAGTTGAAAGGTATTGACAGCGGCCACAGGTATATGCTTCACCTATGCTAATGTTATCTGAAGCAATAGCGTAAAAGAGACACTAATACAAAGTTCAGTGAAAAATAAAGAACCCGACATGCTGCATTTCTTCATTTGAAGCTAATATTTGCTATTCCATTTGATATACGTTCCTACTAATACGTAATCTATGACCTCGATGCCTAGTTTATTATAGTCGCAGGGTTCATTTTGAGGTTACCATTGGTGCACAATTTTTGACATATGAATGCCAATGTATTAAGCCTTTTAACAATGAACTTGCTGCTGTTGGCGACGACCTACTATCACTGCGCCATATTTGCCGAGAAGGACGGTATTGTTTGCGGACACTCGCAGGGCACTCCGCCAATACACAGTGCATTCGGTAATCACAGCACGCCACCCAGAACTAAGGGCAAGCTCGCCCGAGGCAAATCCAGTGACGAAGTCTAAAGACAAGTGGTCTCCCTGAACGGTGCCATGATCCAATGAATCAGAGGGCCCACGCCTGTGCACGCTTTGTCTCTAACAACCCTGGGGCTTAAGATAGGTTAGTGTCAGTGTCCGACCATCGCGTGATATTTTTCGTTTTCTTTTTTTTCCGTTCACCTATGTGATTTGTTTGGGAGCATACAGTGCAAGGGCATGCAAAAATTACGCAATCGACAGAGACACAGTGCTTAGTTCTGCATTCATCGTCGCAACACAAAAAATACAGCTTCAAAGTGCCTATACATATCGGAAGAAGGGCTAATCTTTCTTTTTCGAAGTTGAATGAAATTTCAGAGAAGGCTAGCCAGAAAATGCAACGTTTCTTTAAATACATATGTAGAAAGTGTCGACACCTTTAATTGGCACTGGTTACTCCTTTCCACATAATCATCTAATAAGAATAGAACATAACATACTGTTATCAAAAATAAAGACCATAGAAAAAATTGTATAAAACCAGTCAATGAGCAAGTTAGTCGTGTGAATGCACATAAAACAGGTAAGAAAGAACAAAGCAGGCTATACCGAGACGTGTTCGTGGAAATTCGCTTACTGCGACAGCAGTAAATAGGTTTTGGCAGCAGACATTGTCATCTTCTCAAGAAAACGTTTTTTTTTTTGATGCAAGCTTTTTGAAACATTTTGGCACTAATATCCTTTACATTGCACGCTTCGCTTTGGCCTCTGCGAAGCGAAATAAAAGCACGTAGTGCTTTGGTAACAGCCCCAGGTTGTTTCGTTTTACAGTCAGCCTGATCTCGAATACACTATACAAGAGCAGGTATTGTACTCTGACCGGTGTGAAACGGAAATGGTGTGTTTGCGAGGCAGGAAACTTCCGAGAGGTTCACGCGATACAGATAACGACGCGCTGTGTCGGGCGCTTATGGCAGTGGAACGCAGTAGAACTCACCTTTCGTCCACTCTAGCTCGCTTTTCGCAAAAAGATGTATTTGAGAACTGTCTTCTGCCAAAATTTTTTTGAGGAGTCTACACGATTGTCCTCTTAATGATGCGCTTTATGAGCTGTGCACTTCGCAGATGACCGTCAATTCTGGCTTTCGCTCATATTATCCCGTGAAAATAGACATGCAAATTCTTGATGTGGACATTTTTTTCCCTTTTTCTAGGCATGTAACATAAAACACGAGCAGATACTGAGGCGTTACCGCACAGTGCAGAGAAGCACATTCTTGATGGTCAGCATTGAATAATGGGCCTGCATCGGCTGTCGGTGGCCTGAAAGGCGGTACCACTCTCTGTATTTGCTGTAACTTTTCGCCGCAATGTGACAACGCGTCGTCACTGGCGCAGAACGAAGATATTTGTCACAAGCGCTCGTGTGGGCTCTTTCACAAAACTTTCCATTGTGCATTAGTATATGTGCGAGATCAGTTGGCTGCATGGACTTGCCTGCTTTTCTGTTTATGTTGTTGTCCAAGTTAAGTCACGCTGGTACACTTTGAATCATGCAGTGCCAGCTAGCTGGCGCTACATGATTATTCAGCATTGCATGAGGGTACTGCGTTCAGTGAGAAGTTAGTACTAACTTGCGAAGCCTGAACGCTACTGAGGGACAGGCAGGGATATTGCAAGGCCTACGATATTGTGTTTTGAAGAAGAAAACGTTTCCAAATATGAGAACATAACTTTTGGTGTAGCTCCATAACAGAGCAAAAAACCGCGACAACAGAATGTCAATGATTCTGCTTTCAGTACACAGCTGAAATATGCACATTGCCCAAAGAAATATGCACCTATCTTTAGCGAGCACAAATTCAAATAGCGCAGCCACTTGTGAGCCAGTGAGGCAGTTGCAGATTTCTGAAGTACTACCTTTCCAGGAAATCAACATTTTATCAGACAGTATTGCCGTAAAGTACATAAGAAATGATCGATACATGAGTTCATGGGATGATGCGTGTTCCTTCTTTCTTTCTTTTTGAAACCACAGAAAAGGAAGTCTTTTTCACTGCACAGAACAGAGAACACAACCGTCATCGGATGGTAAATTATCCACATTCATTGGAAACCAGAAACATTTTTGGGGCTGATGGTTCGTCGCTGTCAGCGATACGTGCGTAGCCATCACTTAGTTAAACTGATCTATCTCATGCACTGCAAAGTTTCTTCGAAATGTACCTAAACTAACCCTGATGTTGTTGCAACTTGTCGCTTAATTTTGCATATGTTGTATTGTTGACTGCGCTTTGTTGAACTACACGTGAACTGCACATGACTGTGCTATATCTTTGCCTCTGTTTTTCTATGACCTGTCATGGAAATGTGAAAATTGAGTGTGTTGCGCCGTTCACTATGATAAATAGAAATTTCTGTGAACTGATCGCTGGCTCGTTTCGAGTTTTATTAGCAGTTTGTTTTCTTTGCTTTCTAGTATATGTCTTTCTGTTTTATTTGGCTAACTTATTCTCGCTTTGTACTGTCCAACTAAGTGAAAAGGGTTGTTATGGCATCACCATCACCAGTTTGGCGCCATCTTATTATCTTTTGAGCCATGGAGACCAATATCTATTATTTATTTATTTATTTATTTGTGATAACCTCAAGGTACATAGTTGTACACTGTAAAGGCGAGGGGCGAGGATACCTTCCAAGAGAAAAAAAGATAGCATTAGTTCATAATGCAAAAAAGAGGTTAGGCGTGCAGACAGGAACCAAGTGTAGAGAAGTGGACAGCACGAACGCCGTGTTGTCCACTTCTCTACTCTTGACGTCTTGTGTTCATGACTTCTCTACTCTTGTGTCCTGTCTCCACGCCTCACCTCTTTTTTGCACTATGAATCCTTAACAAATAGCTCAGCTTTCTGTCGTTCTAAGGATTAGTTCTAGGAATTCATAGTTCAGGGAACGAAAGAGCTATGACTTTTTTGTCGTTATTATCATAGTGATCGTCTATTTTGCCTTCAAGGGCCCCAACAGGGTTATTAAGTACAGGAGGAGCAGTTAGAGAAAACAAAAGCGAACATTTCTGTTTGTATAAAACTATGTAAGTTTAGAATTGTGCCACGGCACAAGCAGTGAAATACGAACAGAAAAGCGTTTCTAGAACTGTTTATACCGCAGTCAAATGAACACTCACGAAAGCATTAAAAATAAGCTTACAGAAAAGAAAATAAACAAACATAGACAGAAATTTTGACACAAGTGTACAATTAGTTGTATGACATTTTTCACCATCACTATCAGAGGCAATCCTGTTTGGTAGGTTGTTCGATATTTCGATGGCATGAAGAAAGAACGATTTTTCAAACGTGTTGGTTTTGCCATAAAAGCGCTGAAGGCTTATTGAATTAAAGATGCGACAAGATGTGCGTGTAGGTGGAGCTGGTATTGAGCCATGCAGCCGATGAATATTATCATACAGTTTATTAATGAAATAAGAGAAAGAACGTTCTGACATTTTCCATCTGAGAGTTAAAGACTGCGGCCCCAGAAATGATTTAATTTCACTCTCAGTGTAGTTACTCCTATAATGTGACGTGATAAATCTTGCTGCGCTTTTGTAAATTGATTGTAGAACATTAACCAGGTAAACTTGATGCGGATTACATAAGCACGGTTTTTACTCGCATTTGGTACAAACCAAGGCTTCACATGCGTCTACAAACTTATGAAGGGAAAAATAATTACATTCTTCGGAAGTAGCCAATTGATTTTGAAACATCTGCTGTAAGCTTCAAAATAATTGGCCTATCCTCATTTACTTGTGATTACTACTACGAGGCATCTGTACGATCAGACTTCGCATATGAATAATGAATTAGGGAAGCACTGAAACGCGACGAGATACCGTCGACGCAATGCATGCATGAATGTGCACTTTGAAACATCTCAGGAGCAAAATGAGCTGTTTAAGTCAAAATCGGGGATATTTACATGATATGTATGTAAGAAGGAGGTCCCATAGTTAGAAACTGAAACGAGACCTCATGTGCATGATGAGAATAGTTATACAAACAATGGCAACATATAAAATTTACAATAATAAAGGCTGTTAGGAGACGAGAGATAACGGAACAAGAAAGACGAAGTTGAATGCATTAAACAATAACAAGGGTGGGGATTAGTCAACAATAGGTTAAATTACAGACACCTTTCAAAAATGAAAAAGAAAGGATGAAAGAGAGGGATATAAATTTAAACTGAAAAAGTGGAGCCGAAGGAAGCTAAACGGGCATAGATTCTGTGTGAAGCCTGCGAGCTTTCGGCAGTTTTAAAGGAAATGGTAATGTATTCTTGAGAGATAAGGCTGAAAAATTAATGAGTGTTTGCCGTAGTTGTAGGAAATGCTGGGTAAAATGGAGATCATATTCTCAGCAAATCTGGTGTAATTTGCATGAATAAGTAATGTCTTTGGTAGGATGGTTACTGGAATGTTATTGCCCTAAATATAAGCATGGGGTGGTTATGATTAACAAAATCAGTCACACGCAAAGTATTATGTGCATGTAATAACTGATTAGCGCTAATGCTACGAGGCAAAAAAGTTAATAGACGAATAGTTCGTTTTTGAATCATTTGCAATTACGTTAGGTGACTGTTGTGGTTCCATATGAATCAGTGTTACAGTTAATGTGAGAATGAACAAACGCATAATAAGGCAGCGCGAGCTTAGAATATGAGAAATATTGTCATGCTTTAATTAGAACGCGTCTTCCATATGCTATTTTCATTTTTACGTTAGCTGTGTCAAGCTGAAATTTAAGGTGCTGAGAAAATTCCACACCTGAATAGGAATAATGATCAAGTGCTGTAGTTAGGTGATTTTTAATGGAAATCAATTAAAGATGCTGAGACAATCGCTGAT
The DNA here is from genome assembly GCF_023375885.2 of Dermacentor andersoni. Classification (NCBI taxonomy): domain Eukaryota; kingdom Metazoa; phylum Arthropoda; class Arachnida; order Ixodida; family Ixodidae; genus Dermacentor; species Dermacentor andersoni. The sequence goes on from NC_092824.1 coordinate 59,202,082, forward strand.
GCGAGGTAAAGACGACAAAATTGCTCATAATATTGGTTAATGAGTAATAATTTTACTTTCAATAAACAGCATGAATACCAGTTTTTGATCTGTTGATCATACTCAGAATTCGAAATTCGACGGTACCGGATTGAATTGCCTGATAAAGCCCAATAGCCGACGATATACGCAAAGGCAGATTATCTCTAAATATTACATAATTAATTTACATTAATTATCAAGCAAAGGAGCCATAATGCCAAAGTATAAATTTCAGGATAACGCACAGAAATAGTACATACCAATTATTAAAACTCTTTTTCCAAGAAAATATAAGAAATATAAATAATTAAATAGCTGAAGCCAAACCCACGTGTATCGGTCTCATTATGCACTGCCTAATAATGAATTACAAAGTGCTCACCCAATTTATATATCTTGCAACCTACACGAGCTCGCGACCAAAGCCAAGAACTGAAAGTTTGGCCAATTGTGTGGTGAGATAATCAGCAGGCGCCCATTGGTATTCGTAACTAGTCGACTTCCGACCCCCTTCGCAGCAGGCGCCTGTTGACGAATGTGCCAAAACGCTGAACCGTAATGGTCCACCTCGCCTGGCGTTAATGGGACCCGGCAGTCAACACACCACCCAGAGCAGCTGTAGATATAAGTGTTGTCTTGCATTTGCGCTGATCTCATTTTGCCGAGACAAAGATAACATGAGTGCTATCCTGTTTTTTGTTGTACGTGAGCGTAATCAAAAGTCCTAAAGTCTCATTCGGAAGCACTGTTTACTGAGGAACAGACCTCACAAACGTGTCAATCACAAACTCCGAGAACTAAAAGGGGAACGAAGCTAGACGTAAGCTACATTACACTGCTATATTATAAAAGAGTAGCGCTTCGTCACCGCAAAGTAACTAAGTATAAAGAACTTGTATTGTTACCGAGCATCTCACCAACTAGATGCTTATTCTCCTTTACATTAGATGTTGTTTCAGTCGCGGTAGTTCTAAATTCGACGGTGGGATTGACTTCTAAGAGATATAATCAGCCTAAAAAAAGGGAGTGTGTGAGGCAGAACCAACGTTATGCCGACGAAACAAAATTTCGAGTACTAATACTTCAATAATGATGTCAGATTATTTACCATTTTCGCGTTTTTCACATCATCGCCAGTACTGCAGTCTTTTTGACCGTAAGCCCTCGACTCTGCAGTGCCCCATAGTAGCTTTATAAAAAATATAAAAATTAAAAAAGTTATACCAGATATTTGAAGACTTTCTCTTTTAAATCATTTTTTCAAGCGACTGCTTTCCAGAAGTTACACGCCAATATTTCTTGCAGTTTCCAGCGCTTTCGCTTAGTCCGCAGTTTAGCAAAGCGCTACGTGTCCCCTTGTATGGCCCTGCATTGGATGCACTGACTGTCGGCGCAGCTGAACGGGTACGCGGCCCACCCGCCCTATCTTGCATGTACTCTGCGGCGGGTGCATAGGCGGGACAGGTTGAGATGGCTGGCGGCTTCATATCCGCCGTCTTCTTGCGCGCGCACCTGGTGCTGGGGGAGGTCATGTGGTGAAGTTTCGCGAATGCGTTGAGCAAGAGGCATTAGGAAGTAATCGCACGCCTATGCCTGCATTTTTTCCTCACGCCAGTGTTATTACAGCAAGTGTTCGCGGTGATCGAGTATTATCTGCTTGTTTGCCTGTACGCAGGTGAGAAAATTGTTGTTATTTGAACCGTAAGCAAATGTTTCCCGCGATTATACGGCCGATAAAGCTGCAAACCTTCCTTCGTGTAGTTGTATAATACTTTGTTATTGCTGCTGATGCCCCCCCTCTAGGCCAACGCTGCCGTTTCCATGTATCTAAATTTCTGCTTCTCTCATTTATTAACAAGTTCCTGCTGCATTTCTTCTCAAGAGGCATTTGGTTGTGCACTTCAGACGACACTGCAGCCCCGAAACTTTATATCCTCTAAGCGAACGTGGTATACTGCGTTTCAGATTTCGCGGCACGACTCAACGTAGTAACAGTACACTTATAAACAGAGACGCTATGAAAAAAACATTGCTGTACTGCATTGCCCTAATGGCCTTTCGCGAGTGCTGTTATTTATAATACATGGAGTATTAGCTTCAAGAATCTTCCCACATATGTGCTGAAACGATGTGCCGTTTGGGGTGCGAGAATGTGGAGCCGTATAAATTCAGCTCACGAACTCAAGAAAGAATACACATTTAACTGGTCTGTTGCTGAACTCGGACTGATATCCACTCAAGTCGACTTAACATGACGATGCAGTCTCACGAATTTGCCAACCTCAAAGCAGCAAGTTGTAAGTGCTAATATTTTACTCTGCGTTGTGCACGCTCCGTGATTTCGATTAGAATATCAGATTAATTAAAGTGGCATTATTAACAATACTACCAGTGCTTGGCGTAGCGAATGCACATTACATATCATGACTCCTGTTAAACATTGTACAAATGACGTAGACGTGGATACACTGAATTTTTGATGAGATATGTATGCGCATAAATAAACAGAAACATGGTAAAACTGAATTTTTCCAGTTACAGGGCATCTAAACATGACACAATAGACGAGAGTGTCTGACTGGTGACCATCAGGAGGTTTAGCGTCAGTCACAACATGTGGTTAGCTAATTCTGGCAGAAACCATACCAAGATGAATGTCGACATTTGTGCGATTAGCATTCGAACATTGAAGCGACACATCTTTGTGAATGCACCTATATTTAGAAATAGGAGTGGTTATGCTGGCATTTCTATTGCTTCGGATACATGCGAAATACACTGCATCCGTGATCAGCTCACTTTGCTATGGTATTGAACTGGCTTGCCAGGATCGGCCATGAACATGATTGTATGACGACTTTATGATGACAACATTGCTACGATGATAGAACAATGAAAGTGGTATGACGACGTTGGCAGGATGACGATGAAATGACGATCCTCTAATAATGATGATGACGTGAGAACAGTATCAGGATATTTGGATGGCGATCTACTGCATGAAAGCAATGGCGGGATGATGACTTCATGACAATTGCATCACTACGGTGGCGTGGTAAGGACGGTACGACAACAATCCGATGAGGACAGTGGAATGACTTCTATAGAATGACCACGATGGTACGACGACGATGAGGCATCTCGAAAATGCATCATGAAAAGTGTATCTGGACGTGATGAGGACGACGGCATGACAACGGTAGCATATTCACGCAGTAAAACATATATTTGTACAATAGAATGATGAACAGGGAAGGTCGATGAAATTACAAAGGTGGTGCGATGACAACGGTATGACGACAGTGGGATGAGGCTTCTGAAATGATGACCATGGTAAGACGACAGCGTGACAATGACGACGATGAGAAGACGATGACTGTATGATGATAATTACGTGACGACGATGGCGTGATGGTCGTTTGATGACAAATTTGGAATAAGAACTATGGAATGACCACGAGGGAATCACGACAACGGTATGACGACGACGCAATGATGATGATGACCTTACGATGGCATGAAGACCGTGGGGTGACGACGAATACGAGGTCCCGACTGTATGGGGGATAGCGTGACGATGGCATGACAAGAATTGGACGGGAAGCTGGAGTGACGATGTTATAACAACTAATGCATGACGACTACTGTATGAAGACCATGGCATTATGACGAGGCGTGACGAAACAGGAAAGACAATGATGTTCCGACCTCGATGGCACCTTAGCACGATCTCACACCTTGTGACCCAAGCTAGGAGACAACTCGGGCCACTGCGTCAACGCAAGAGGCGTGACAAGGTCTCCATAAGGAGAACCGGGTGAGAAAGGTGGAATCACGACGATGCTACGATCACTACAAGGAGCACGTACTTCGTGGCAGAAGCTAACTTTGGCCTCCGGGTAGGCGAGAAGGTGTGAAGATGACGGCATGAAGACAGTCGTATGGTGAAGCTGGAATGGCGACAGTGCAAAGACCATGACGGCATCACGACCATGGGGTTAATTGTCTAATTTGGTAGGAAGCTTCGGTGACTGGGTTTGGGCGAGAAAGGCTAGTTACCCTCAAAGTGTCAGAAATCTTTAGAGAATGCTGATCGTATTAAAAGTTCAAATAAAACATTGATTTATATTTATAAATCCAAGTACAGGGAATTGCCAATTACATATTATATGTATTACAAACTTCAAACTGCTACAAAAGTTCATCTAGCTAAAACGAATAAAAGCACACCAGTCAACGCCCACAGAGAGAGAGAGAGATAGCAAAGAGAGGAAAGGCAGAGAGGTCAACCAGACGAGCGTCCGGTTTGCTACCCTACACTGGAGGAAGGGAAAGGGGGAACAGAAAGAGGAAAGCGGGATAGAGGGAACACTGTTTGTGCACGCAGCAAAGTGCTTGGAAATCAGTCAAGTCAAAGCAAGCGCTCCGTCGATACGTTCATAGCTGGTGATGCAAGTTGAAGGTACCGGTGAAGACCAAGGATCCGGTGGGCGTCAGCAGGGTAAGTTTCATTCGGAGGATCATAACTGAATGCTGATAACATGGATCTCAAGTGAATGAAAGAGGTATGACTCATCACAAAAAGCTTCCACTTCAAAAATAAAGAAACGCAAAGAAAACACAGCAGTTGGATAGCTTTGTATGAAAAGCGAAAACAAAATAAACACTTTGACACCCTCACAAGGCCGGCATGAAAAAATCTGGAAGTGTGAACATATCAGAGGGCGGGTTTGTGAAACGGACCATAAGTATTTACGGCAACATGAACGCGCCTTTAACGCGGCGATTCATGGTCTCATAATGGCCCGGCCCACGACTGCCAGTGCCCTGAAACCTATTTTACAGATTACGTTGCTGGAACAGCAGGGTTCCTACAAAAATTGGAAGAGGACACTCCGGTGCGGAGATCGTGCAGATACCACCAACCTGTCGAAATTTTGTTCTTGTGGCGTCGTTTGTGCCAATTTGTTACACCATATGTCAATATAGTCATACTTTACTCACGCATGAAAGCAATAGGTTTCTGCGCATGTTCGAAACCAGCGCATTTTTAGCATAAGTTTATGTTTAGGTTGAAAATAAGCAATTTAAGCAGCCGCAAAGCCATTATCAGCGAAAAAGACGATGGTTCGCGAAATACATCACTCCCAGTAGATATGAGCAATCATACTTGCGGATTACTTCGAGGCTACCGGTAGAGTTGCTTCTAATAATTTTTGAAACTCGGTGCCCCATGGCTTTTCTGATCAAGCGTACCCAACCGCGGTGGATTCTGAACTACAATTTTGGCTTGAAAAGAGCTGGCACCCGCGCTGGCCACTGTTGCTGCCGACTGCGTCTGCTGTCGTCTGCCCTTTATGAAACGGAGCGGAAGTTGTGGCGGGAAAACACGGGAATTTAGACCGTGGTAGCCGTCGCGTTATGTTAGCACCGGACAGTGCGTTGCGGAGATATGCCGTTGCAACAGTTACAACTTCAACAAAATTGGTAAACATGGGCAGACTACGGATTGTGCTCACCGGCCGGAGAACAAGCCGATTACGAGGAGAGACGTCGGCAGCAGAGACGCGACTACAGCCAACGACAATGTGCCCGTGCGAACGCTGAGAATGCGGCCAGTGACTTTGTCTCCGAAGAACGTCAGCGAGAGCAGATGCGAGAGTCTTATCGTCGGTGTCGAGCGCAAGCTACCGATGAAGATCGCGCAATGGAGACCGCTCGTAAGCGTCAAGCTAGGCTGTTCGAGTCTGCGTACAAGCGGCAGAAGCAGCTTCGCTGGCTTATAAGCCAACAAATGGATGGTCCGGCTCGAAATTTTATTGATGTTGAGGAAACTTCGAGAGCATTTAGTGAAAGCTCAAGATATAGAACTTTTCCACATTCAGCACTATTCTTTCAGATAAATATCGTAAATTCTATTTTCCTATTATAATAAAGTTATTCAACAGCGGGAACATATGCGAGCACTAGTATGAAGTGCGCATTTACACAGGTCAAACAGCACACTAATCATTTGAAAGCACCGTACGTATAAGAGTAGAGCATTCACTACCATCACTACCTCCCAATCTCGGGCCAAAGACTTTAAGCAGCTTTCCCGAATTTCTCGGCGTGTGTTAACAAATTTGTTTGCTGATAATTTCGCGGTGCTATAGCCCCAGCATTTGCATAGAACGTGGTCTGTTTTAAAGAAGCGACTGTGGCACCACGAACGATTGTATGTCCGTTGCAGCGACATGACTGAGTTTTTATTGCGATAACAATTACATGGACACTCCAACCACATTCCTGCCGTCGGCGTCGGTGTCGCCGTCACCGTGAGGTTCCGTATAAAGTTCAAGGGCGATAACACCGTCGCCGCGCTGCCTACGCTGTATGTGTGAGAAAAAGCGTGCGAGGGGAGCCGATGATCGTGGCTCAATCTCGCCCGTGCGAAAAAGACGAAAGCTGGGAGGAAGTGCGCCGTCTTCCGTCGCACGCGAAGGCACCCAGCATTGCAAGCCACCGGAGTGAGGGGATGGTAGTGGGGCGGCGTTCTACTAAGGCTGCAAGTGTTCATATGGCGGGTGCGCGCGCTCGCGCGGCCGCATCTTCAGAGCGATCTGCGTCGAGGGCATGAGTCTAGGTGCGTCGGCGGCTCGTAGGTTTGTGCGTGCTTTGTTTTCTCGGTGCTCACTTTGCATTGAAGCCGTAGACAGTGCGCATGTCACTTCGCTAGCCACTGCTGCCGCGTTTCCTCGCGCCAGCGTTTGGACAGCTAGTTTCCGCTGTCATTGACTGAGATGTATTCATGCTTTTGCGTGTGAGAGACGATGCTTATTCATTTAGTTAGTCTGCCTATGTTTTCAAGTTTACATGGCTGATAAAACTACTGTCCTTACTTCGTGTAGCGGTCCACTAATTTGTTATCGCCATCGATGCTTCGCCTTTCGGGCGAAACTGCGACATCTTTCAGCGTTGCGTGGAAGGCGCCTCGGGGCACTGGATGCGGTCGTTCTAAGATGCTTATTCATCACCGCCATTATCCACAGATTAACGCGCAATGAACGAGCATTTGGTGAACATACCTGTGTTTTTCTTGTTTCCGCATCCACCGCATGATCTACCACACGACAATGTCTTGCCTCCAACAGCGCAGAGTTTCGTTTCCTTTTCCGGAAAGCGAAGCCAATGTCGTTTAGCAGCCTGCACACAGTCCTTTCAGTCACACCTGGCATCTGCATGTCGGGGTGTGTCGACAAATCCTTGGCGACTTTCGCGGACGTGGGCAGCTCGTTACGCATGAAATATTGATGCACCTTGTGTTTGAAAGAATCACGGGGGAAGCTATCGTACAAGCTGCATTCCTGTCCTTCCACTTTTCTCGGTTTTTCTTCCCTGCTTGAAGTCGGGTCTTCTCCGCATCGGAGATAGCGGTGTACCTCGAAGCTCCGCTGCTTTTAATGCTTCTCACGGAATGCAATTTCACGCTGGTCAGCCGGCTCAATCTTTTATGCACGGTGACGGTAGTGAGCTCCGGATGGGCGCCCATGGTTTCAGCATAAATGGTGCCTACCAGTTGCTCCGTCTGCTTAGACAGCCATTGGTTAGTGCAGCTCGTCACAAGCTTCTGCGGCGAGTCGACGTAAGAGCCAGAAGGTGACGAATGCTCATCTGAAGACCGAGACGCTATTTTGCCTTTGAGGTGCACGTAAACGGTGCGCCGTTCGCCTACGTGTAACTAAGGATATATACATATATATATATATATATATACATATATATATATATATTTATATATACCCTTGGTGCTTGCCGCGTCTTCTTTGAAATAGCTTCCTGTATGAAATGAAGCAAAGTTTTTTTCTTCTTTGTCATGCAGGAAGTACCGGTGCAATTGGGGGACTACATTCCTTAGCACTAGCACTTGCGTAATTTGTCAACATAGCCTTCCCTACATTGCCAAACAATTCCTCCCCGCCTCCTTTCAAAGAGGAAGCCAATACAGAGCCTAACAACGTTGTAAGATCGGTTCCCAAATGCATTCATACCATTAGGTATGCCTCTGTAGGACTCCAGTTTCAACAACAGTATGGGCATAAGGTTCCGTTAATGTTTTTTATAAATGCAGCGCTCTAAACTGCTGATATAAATAAGTTTTTAGAAGCCAAGTGACTGTATTTCGCATGTAGCAGCGAACCTTATTTTAAAGCCACGATAACATTGTATCACAGTCACGTCTACGCGCGAATATCACTGCTCTATTTTTAACCGTACCACGCGTTTGTATTCTTAACGTCAGTTCAGCATAGACATGCTCTGGAAAAGTACTCGCTCTTTTGGCATTCCAAATCATAACACCCTTGTTACAAGTGCGCCCCTAATAACATCGCTAACCATGGTTGTTAGTTCAGTTACGCACACACACACACAGAGAGAGAGAGAGAGAGAGAGAGAGAGATAAAATGATGCATAGAAAGGCAGGGAGGCTAACCAGAGGCAGTCCCGGTTGGCTACCCTGCAGGGGGGAAAGGGTGAAAGGGGATAAAAAGAGAAAGCGAGTGGAAGGGAGAGATAGAAAACAATAGAGGCGATCACGACCAAACCGCGTACACTACATAGCGGTTGGGGGCGGCGTTCGTACAGTCCATCGTTAAACCCCGCAGACCGCAGAAACCTTAATAACGCGAGTAAGGCCTTTACGTGGGTGTTCTGTGGAAGTATTGACCTAAAGCTTTCATTTCTGATAGTGGACGATTGCCCAACTGGTCCATTACTCTGCACAGCAATTGTCTCTGAACGCTATATCGGGGGCAGACAGACACTATGTGCAAGCGTCTCATCAATGTTGCATGTCGCACACGTGGGGCTGTTGGCCATTCCAAGAAGGCGAAATAATGGTTAGGCGGCTAACCAGGGTCAATGTGACCGTGTTTGCCATTAACATTGATTAGGGCAGTTACACCGCAGGCAAATCGGTGGTTAGCATGCTAACTAAATTTACTAACCATAATTCTTAGCTTTTTCTATTTATTCTGTTATATCTGAACAATATCGAGAAAAAAAATAACATTGGCTTCTGCTGACGTCAGTTCTTTACAGGTGATAGGTTCGCAGTTTCTGCAAACCTATCAGGTACAATATCTGGAAAGTTTAGAATAGAGAAAGAAGGGAATTATGGGGCGCACAATCTCACATGTCATTGCTTAGAGTTCTCTTGCCTTCTGTGAAACGGCCAACCACCTTGCCAGAATTGACTGAGACACCACTTTTGTAAAAATAACATATGAAGGTGAACAACCGTAATATGTTGTCCCGCCTCAGGTGAAAAAAAAACATTTTAAATACGCGAAGCAAAACTAGACAAACCTCATCAGCATGGCAACATTGTAAAACGCCGAACCGCAATCCGCGATGAGAATGACAACACTAAGATGATTCGGCCTTTAACGCGTAATAAACCTCTTTATAAATCACGTTGTTCAGGAATCGAGAACTAACAATATTCCCATGTCTAGCGTTTCCTCTCTAAGAATAACGATGCCGTTCAGCTCTATAGCTGCGGGGTTTCATAGAAGAAAGGTGGTTTGATAAGAAATCTAGAGAAAAAGAGGGGAACCTTTCCGTAAATTCATTCCCTCTCATGTTTGCGATTTTTAGTAATCCCGTGGGAGTAGGGGCATTTTCTTGCCGATCCCTTCGGGCTTAATAGTTATAATAGTCGCCAAAATGTAGCGTCTCCGTGTCCCTTGCCCAGCCCTGAGCCATGTCCTAGCAGCGACATATTAGACCTTGCGCAGGGGAGCTCACGTTCCGCAGAACAAATTATTCAGTTACAAAGCAGTTTGATACATTGTTATTTGTTTAATTTTACTTCACGTCAAACCCAACCCCATCGTGTTGTCTGCACAATGACTTGCGAGTTGCGGCATGACGCATTTTAATTGCCAGCATATGCAGTGCACGGCTGTTTAATTCTGCGTATTTGTCAATTCATACTACTACGGTGTAAAGTAAGGCTTGATAGCTAGTAAAGCCGCATAAAGCTTCATTGCCAGGCGTCACCCACCTTCTTTGTTTCCTAACTTTCTCTCGCCATTATTCCAAAGGTGCTCGCAAAATTGACCTTAGGCCCGATTCAAACAAACATCATCTGCCCCGGAACGTCACCGTCGCGGCACAAAAGTTGGTCAGGAGAGAGGGTTTCCTGGCCGGTTTCACCTCCAAAACGGGACTGCGGCGACGTTATGAGCATGTACTGACGTCATTAGCGGCCAGTTTTATTTTAGGAGAAACCAACGAGGACACGCTATCTCAGGACAGTTACCGGTGCCATGAATGTGACGATGAGGTTGGCCGTATGGCGTCTGTGTGAATCGCGCCAGAGTAACCATAAAGAATCAGGGTGTAATGGAATCTGTAATTGAATCAGGGTGTAGACCAGCCGTATGTAAAAATACTGAAAGATATCTATAGCCGCTCCACAGCAACCGTATCTCTCGATAAAAGAAGCAACAAAATCCCAATAAAGAAAGGCGTCAAACAGGGAGATACGATATCGCCAATGCTATTCACAGCGTGTTTACAGGAGGTATTCAGAGACCTGGATTGGGAAGAATTGGGCATAAGAGTTAATGGATAATACCTTAGTAATTTACGATTCGCTGATGATATTGCCTTGCTTAGTAACTCAGGGGTCCAATTGCAATGCATGCTCACTGACCTGGAGAGGCAAAGCGGAATGGTGGGTCTAAAAATTAATCTGCAGGAAACTAAAGTAATGTTTAAAAGTCTCGCAGAAGAACAACGGCTTACGATAGGCAGCGAGGCACTGGAAGTAGTAAGGGAATACATCTACTTAGGGCAGGTAGTAACCACGGATCTGGATCATGAGACTGAAATAATCAGAAGAATAAGAATGGGCTGGGTTGCGTTTGGCAGGCATTCTCAGATCATGAACAGCAGGTTGCCATTATCTCTGAAGAGAAAATTGTATAACAGCTGTGTCTTACCAGTACTCACGTTCGGGGCAGAAACCTGGAGGCTTACGAAAAGGGTTCTACTTAAATTGAGGACGACGCGACGAGCTATGGGAAGAAGAATGATGGGTGTAACGTTAAGGGATAAGAAAAGAGCAGATTGGGTGAGGGAATAAACGCGAGTTAATGACATCTTAGTTGAAATCAAGAAAAATAAATAGGCACGGGCAGGACATGTAATTAGGAGGGAAGATAACTGATGTTCATTAAGGGTTACGGCCTGGATTACAAGGGAAGGGAAGCGTACCAGGGGGCGGCAGAAAGTAAGATGGGCGGATGAGATTAAGAAGTTTGCAGAGACAACATGGCCACAATGAGTACATGACTGGGTAGTTTAGAAGCATGGGAGAGGCCTTTGCCCTGCAGTGGGCATAACCAGGATCATGATTATGATGATGATGATGAACTCTAAAGAATGCGACAACATACCATAAAATTTCTAGGGAGCTTTCTACAGTGGCCCTGTTTCTCGAGATGCGGTTGAATAGATATCACGAGTAACTATGCAGGAATATATATTACCGTGTCTCACTTCTCGCAATGCAAGGAACGTTGTTTCTGTATTTACGAATATAAGGTGCTACACAGGATGGCTACCACCAGGCTAGCGACCTCTGAAAGTTCATTTGCCGCACGACGATGTAAGATACAACAATCTGCGTAAGTGCATTACGTACGGTAAAGAAGGAAGCAGAATGGTTCTTCATTGCATTATGTCGTGCTCTGGATTTGCGATTCGGAGGGTATTGCTTTAGAACATCGCGTGCAAACAAGATAAAGATAGAGCTGACGCTGGGACGATAACGAACCCTATATTGTAATCATTATGAAGACCTTTGTCTACAGACTTAATGAAATACTGACCTTCTATGGGCAGGAAAGGCCTCCCTTTGAGTAAACGTTTCTTGGGCGAGAGCTGTCGTAGCATGGCCAATCATGTCATGAAGAAAAGAAAGGAAAATAACTATTTTTCTAATTTTTTCGTGAACTTTGTCCCAAACTCGGGTCAGGGATCCGAACTTTCTGCCTCTGATTGCCCTACATTCGTCGCTGGCATATGTTAGAGCTGGTAAATAAGTTTGCCCAGTGAGAATGAGACAGCTAATTTCCCTTTGACAATCACAAGGTATCATTAGCACAACAGCTTACATTGTCATTAGAAGTCAGTGAGCGATGTCCCTAGAGTAACGTCCGTCTATTTCGAAGAAATGGCTGAAGCGGAAGGGCGATTCTAATCTCTGAGCCAATGGTCACCGTGTAAAGAAAGAAACACCATACGCGTATATCTCAGTAAGCAAGAAAGGAGCGTAAAAAAAAAAAAAGAAATCACGGTCACGAAAGTTGAGCTTGGAAAGGAGGGAACCGAAAATCGAGAGAAAAAAAAAGAATCGGGGAGGCGTTCTTGACGAGGATTCCCAAACGATTACCCTTTTACCGGTGACAAGTTTGTTTTGATGGTACCGTATTGTTTCCATCGATATGGCGGCTGCTCCCGAGGCTGCGCACCCACTTCCTCGACGTGGCGGTGACGTATGACATTTCCTGGCATCGGAACTCTACAAAAAGTACTGCACAAGACAACGTAGACACTGCACAAAGCTTCGAGGACGAACGAAACCATCGAGGTGGCGACAGCTTGAAGGTTGTTACGGATCCCTTGTCTCGGGATTTCGCCTCAATCTTTCCCGGGTTCTTTCGGGCCCGACCATGAGGGATTCTGACTTAACGTACCCTTCGCGTTTCGGACAATAACTATGCTGCGTAATAAAAGGAACACCACCAAGGTTTTAGGCCATCATTCAACTTTTCATCTTGCTACGTTCGTAAGAACTTTTATGGGTGCCTTTTAGTTTCGATTGGGTTTTTGTTTGTTGTTGCCATGGTAATCTTCATTCTGATGTGTTTTACATTTTCGAATACGGTCTGACATCATGCCATGCATGCTAAAATTCAACGAAATGAGGTTGTATCGCGCTTGAAATGTGAGGGGAGCTAAAGGGTGGTCTACGTGTCCAACGCGCATCTTTTTTTCCCGCCTCTTGTATTCATTCATGCACGCTGACTGTCAACTTTTGGTTGATTCAGCCGAAAGCCGTTTTTATACGTCACCAACCAGCTTCCCTCTTCCCCCCACAACAAAGCGTACAGTGTTACGTTTACAATACCTGTACTTTCGAAAATGAAGCGCCCACGTGTTTAGAGGTATGCTTTACAAATGAGCTCCGTATGAAAATGGGACCAGACAATTATTGCACGCTTTGATATAATTGAGTCGATATAACAAGCAAGCCCCAGCCGCTTTTGCCCAAGATCAGAATTTATAGTGCTAACTTATTGATAGGTAATACAAGCAAAACAGCTAGCCTGAGTTCACCTCGTGCCCAACAACGCACCGACTTCGCGTGAAAGGCAAGAATATTTCGTTAAGTTTGTCTTTAAGAAGGTTCTATGACAAATGAATGTACCATGGTAGCAGTTGCAGGTGAATAGTTGGTCGCGGCCCGTCACTCGTACAGTCCACTTAGTGAAATGAGATGAATTGAGGAATTGATGTACGCGAAGACCGTGACACCACGCACCGACCTGCTGTAAGTTCTCTTCTTAGCGCACTGGCTACACCCTACACGTGCCGCCGTAGATGAAGCCCTGAAATTCATACATTTCGCGCTTGACGTGATCCGACTCGGTTTCTTGAATTCGTTTACAAAGCGTCTTCAGAGAAGTTATATCAGGTGCAAAAAAAAAAAAAAGAACCCAATAGAAGTGCATATGACCTGCATA